>NW_027009542.1:0-43692 GCF_036934945.1 Oncorhynchus masou masou | reverse complement strand
CTAGTTGAGTGTCACTATGCTGTCAAATCCTCCCTCGTGTTTCTAGTTTAGTGTTCCTATGCTGTCAAATCCTCCTCGTGTTTCTAGTTTAATGTCACTATGCTGTCAAATCCTCCCCTCGTGTTTCTAGTTTAGTGTCGCTATGCTGTCAAATCCTCCTCGTGTTTCTAGTTTAGTGTCGCTTATGCTGTCAAATCCTCCCTCGTGTTTCTAGTTTAGTGTCGCTATGCTGTCAAATCCTCCCTCGTGTTTCTAGTTTAGTGTCGCTATGCTGTCAAATCCTCCCTCGTGTTTCTAGTTTAGTGTCGCTATGCTGTCAAGTCCTCCCTCGTGTTTCTAGTTTAGTGTCGCAATGCTGTCAAATCCTCCCTCGTGTTTCTAGTTTAGTATACGCAATGCTGTCAAACCTCCTCGTGTTTCTAGTTGAGTGTCACTATGCTGTCAAATCCTCCCTCGTGTTTCTAGTTTAGTGTTCCTATGCTGTCAAATCCTCCATCGTGTTTCTAGTTTAATGTCACTATGCTGTCAAATCCTCCCTCGTATTTCTAGTTTAGTGTCGCTATGCTGTCAAATCCTCCCCTCGTGTTTCTAGTTTAGTGTCGCTATGCTGTCAAATCCTCCTCGTGTTTCTAGTTTAGTGTCGCCATGCTGTCAAATCCTCCTCGTGTTTCTAGTTTAGTGTCGCTATGCTGTCAAATCCTCCTCGTGTTTCTAGTTTAGTGTCGCTATGCTGTCAAATCCTCCCTCGTGTTTCTAGTTTAGTGTCACTATGCTGTCAAATCCTCCCTCGTGTTTCTAGTTTAGTGTCACTATGCTGTCAAATCCTCCCTCGTGTTTCTAGTTTAGTGTCGCTATGCTGTCAAATCCTCCTCGTGTTTCTAGTTTAGTGTCGCTTATGCTGTCAAATCCTCCCCTCGTGTTTCTAGTTTAGTGTTGCAATGCTTTCAGAAACTGATATGTTAATGAAGTTGTTTGGGCTCCCGACTGGCGCAGCGGTCTAAGGCACTGCATCTTAGTGATAGAAGCGTCACTACAGACCCTGGTTCGATTCCAATCTGTTTCACAACCGGCCGCGATTGGGAGTCCCATAGGGCGACGCACAATTGGCCCAGCGTTTGGGTTTGGTCGGGGTAGGCCGTCATTGTAAATAAGAATTTGTTCTTAATTGGCTTGCCTAGTTCAGTAAAGGTTCAATAAAAATCATTAAAAAATATTGGCAGGTTTGCTAGCAACAAACTTTTTAGCTAGCTTCTAGCCTAGTTTCTGATATGCAATGTGATCTCTTTAAGTGTTGTGTTGTCACAATCGTCATAATGAGTGTACCAAGGCGCCGTAGAGTTCCACATATTTTAATTAATGGAAACTCACAAAAAAAAACGAACGAAATGAAGCTACTGGTGTGCAACTATCTGTAGACAAGATCCCACAAAGCACAATGAGGAAATGGCTGCCCTAAATATGATCCCAATCAGAGACAACGATAAACAGCTTGTTTCTGATTGGGAACCATACCAGGCCGACATAAACCATGAATCACCTAGATGACCCACCCTTGTCCCTATCACGCCCCAACCAGCATAGAGAATAAACAGGTGGTTGCTGGTTAATTAGCCGTTGAACTCGTAACATCTTCTACTATGTTTTCAATTACGTTGGTTATTTTGGGTGTTCATGAATGCATGCTTTTATTTTTTACATTTAGTTACCATTTATCAAGGTACAAAATGCCTCTTTCTCTCTCTCTCTCTCTCTCTCTCTTCCTCATCTTTCCCTCTCTCTCTTCCTCATCTTTCCCTCTCTCTCTTCCTCATCTTCCTCTCTCTCTCTTCCTCATCTTCCTCTCTCTCTCTTCCTCATCTTCCTCTCTCTCTTCCTCATCTTCCTCTCTCTCTCATCTTCCTCTCTCTCTTCCTTATCTTCCTCTCTTCTCTTCCTCATCTTCCTCTCTCTCTTCCTCATCTTCCTCTCTCTCTTCTCATCTTCCTCTCTCTCTTCCTCATCTTCCTCTCTCTCTCTTCCTCATCTTCCTCTCTCTCTTCCTCATCTTCCTCTCTCTCTCTCCTCATCTTCCTCTCTCTTCCTCATCTTCCTCTCTCTCTTCCTCATCTTCCTCTCTCTCTTCCTCATCTTCCTCTCTCTCTTCCTCATCTTCCTCTCTTCTTCCTCATCTTCCTCTCTTCTTCCTCATCTTCCTCTTTCTCTTCCTCATCTTCCTCTCTCTTCCTCATCTTCCCTCTCTCTTCCTCTCTCTCCCTCCTCATCTTCTCTCTCTCTCTCTCCTCCTCATCTTCCTCTCTCTCTCCTCATCTTCCTCTCTCTTCCTCATCTTCCTCTCTCTCTCTCTCTTCCTCATCTTCCTCTCTCTCCTCATCTTCCTCTCTTTCTCTCTCTCCCTCAATCAGAACCTCTTCAGCAGCCAAGACCACCAAGTCAACCGCAACCAAAATGTCTTCTACATCCTCAACTAAACCGCAAACTGACTGTCCCAAGACCACACCCAAAGGGTCGGAGGTTAATACCAAGGCTCAGCCAACCACGGCTAAGGCAGCTGTCATTCCTAAACTGGTACGTTTGGACTTTTTTTTTACACGAACGCACTAGTCACGCCAGTTGGATGTTGACGTCGGCTCTGGTGTTATTTTGGGGGGAATGGTGTTTCTGTCACCCATGGTGACACTAAGGACATGGAGGTCAGAGTAACCAATGAGAAGTCCCTGCCACCAGAGAATGTGCGCTGGGCCGTTCCGGTGGACACAAGGCAGTTTGAGGCTTTTAGGTCAAACACTGGGGTCAACCCCCAGTGAAAATGTGTTGTTTTTGTCTTGGAGTAAAGTTGTATGTTATTTGTCTATGTAATTAGATTTTGAAGAAGTTTATTGTGGAAAATGTGTCTTTGGCCTCGTCACATAAAAACAGCCATTTTAAACAATGCATGAATCACATTAAAGGTGAAGCTCAGTAATTTACATTACATCACGCTGTAAGGAGTCAATGGGTCAGTTCTTTAAACAGTTATCAACTTCATCTATACCTGACTTCCCCTTTAACTGTTAATGCAACATCTCTCCCCCTCCCTCCCTCTCTCTCCCCTCCCTCCCTCTCTCTCCCTCCCTCTCTCTCCCTCCCTCTCTCTCCCCCTCCCTCCCTCTCTCTCTCCCTCTCTCTCTCCCCCTCCCCTCTCTCCCCTCCCTCTCTTTCACTCCCTCTCTCTCCCCCTCCCTCTCTCGCTCCCCCTCCCTCTCTCTCTCTCCCCCTCCCTCTCTCCCTCTCTCTCTCCCCCTCTCCCTCTCTCTCCCTCCCTCTCTTTCTTTCACTCCCTTCTCTCTCTCTCCCCTCCCTCTCTCTCCCTCTCCCTCCCTCTCTTCTTTCACTCCTCTCTCTCTCTCCCTCCCTCTCCCTCCCCTCCCTCTCCCTCTCTCTCTCACTCCTCTCTTTTCACTCCCTCTCTCTCTCCCTCTCTCTTTCACTCCCTCTATCACTCCCTTTCTCTCCCCTCATTCTCTTTGTGTGTGTGTGTAGCCTGGTTGTGGAAATAATAGGTTTGTGAAGATCGAAGGTTTACCAGAGACTGGATATACAGAGGAAGATGTTCTGGCTCTGGTGAAGCCTTACGGATATAAACCTGGACTCTACAACTGTTTCATTCTGCCTGCACAGAGATGGGTAGGTTGGCTGTGTGTTTCATTCTGCCTGCACAGAGATGGGTAGGTTGGCTGTGTGTTTCATACTGCCTCACAGAGATGGGTAGGTTGGCTGTGTGTTTCATTCTGCCTCACCAGAGATGGGTAGGTTGGCTGTGTGTTTCATTCTGCCTCACCAGAGATGGGTAGGTTGGCTATGTGTTTCATTCTGCCTCACAGAGATGGGTAGGTTGGCTGTGTGTTTCATTCTGCCTCACCAGAGATGGGTAGGTTGGCTGTGTGTTTCATTCTGCCTCACCAGAGATGGGTAGGTTGGCTGTGTGTTTCATACTGCCTCACAGAGATGGGTAGGTTGGCTGTGTGTTTCATTCTGCCTCACAGAGATGGGTAGGTTGGCTGTGTGTTTCATTCTGCCTCACCGTGGGGGGGTGGGGGGGGTCTCTCTCGCTATGACATGTTTTCTATGGAAAATGTTCACCTTCTCAGTAATAAGTGACTTTGAACGACGTCAATCTCAAACACTTAACCGTTGTGGAGTCTGTAACGTTGTCTCCGGTTGTTGGTGCAATACTTTACCATGGGTGGTGGTTGTCATGGTGATGAGTGCGTTTTTCTCACAACAGGCCATAATCCGTATGGACGGAGGACAGAAGAGCTCTGTTATGGTGACAAACTACACACAGTCTCCTCCCAAACTACTAGACTGTCCCCTCTCCTTCACGTTGATCTGCCCTGATACAGGCCTCGTTCAGGTAACGTGCACACACACACACACATTATAATTCCGAAAATCAGGTTTCAAGTGTAACGGATGTGAAATAGCTAGCTAGTTAGCGGTGGTGCTCGCAAACAGCGTTTCAATCGGTGACGTCACTCGCTCTGAGACCTTGAAGTAGTGGTTCCTCTTTGCTCTGCAAGAGCCGCTTTTTGTGGAGCGATGGGTAACGATGCTTCGAGGGTGGCTGTTGTTGATGTGTGCAGAGGGTCCCTGGTTTGAGCCCGGGTATGGGCGAGGGGACTGTCTAAAGTTAAACTGTTACACCAGCATGGATTCCACTTGAGGCCCAAGCGGTTTCCACAGAGTTGGGTATGGCTGCCATTTTCTGTTACACTCCTTGCCTGTGGAAGAGCCTGCAGACTCAACCTAAACTTGAGACTCTTGACGCCATTTTATACATTTATTGGAGGATTTGTATTTTTGTATTGCTTGTTACTGTTTTGGGTAATGCAAGTTCTTGTGCTGTTAGTAGAATAACCTGTTAGTAGAATAACCTGTGAGGGGAATAACCTGTGAGGGGAATAACCTGTTAGGGGAATAACCTGCCAGGGGAATAACCTGCGAGGGGAATAACCTGCTAGGGGAATAACCTGTTAGGGGAATAACCTGCTAGGGGGAATAACCTGCTAGGGGAATAACCTGCCAGGGGAATAACCTGCTAGGGGAATAACCTGTGAGGGGAATAACCTGTGAGGGGAATAACCTGCTAGGGGAATAACCTGCTAGGGGAATAACCTGCGAGGGGAATAACCTGCTAGGGGAATAACCTGTGAGGGGAATAACCTGTGAGGGGAATAACCTGCTAGGGGAATAACCTGCTAGGGGAATAACCTGCGAGGGAATAACCTGCGAGGGGAATAACCTGTGAGGAGAATAACCTGTGAGGGGAATAACCTGTTAGGGGAATAACCTGCCAGGGGAATAACCTGCGAGGGGAATAACCTGCTAGGGGAATAACCTGTTAGGGGAATAACCTGCTAGGGGAATAACCTGCTAGGGGAATAACCTGCCAGGGGAATAACCTGCTAGGGGAATAACCTGTGAGGGGAATAACCTGTGAGGGGAATAACCTGCTAGGGGAATAACCTGCTAGGGGAATAACCTGCGAGGGGAATAACCTGCGAGGGAATAACCTGTGAGGAGAATAACCTGCGAGGGGAATAACCTGTGAGGGGAATAACCTGTTAGGGGAATAACCTGTTAGGGGAATAACCTGTTAGGGGGAATAACCTGTTAGGGGAATAACCTGTTAGGGGAATAACCTGTTAGGGGAATAACCTGCGAGGGGAATAACCTGTTAGGGGAATAACCTGTTAGGGGAATAACCTGTTAGGGGAATAACCTGTTAGGGGAATAACCTGTTAGGGGAATAACCTGTGAGGGGAATAACCTGCGAGGGGAATAACCTGCGAGGGGAATAACCTGCGGGGGAATAACCTGCGAGGGGAATAACCTCGAGGGGAATAACCTGTGAGGGGAATAACCTGTTAGGGGAATAACCTGTTAGGGGAATAACCTGTGAGGGGAATAACCTGTGAGGGGAATAACCTGTTAGGGGAATAACCTGTTAGGGGAATAACCTGTTAGGGGAATAACCTGTTAGGGGAATAACCTACGGGGAATAACCTGCGGAGGGAATAACCTGTTAGGGGAATAACCTGTTAGGGGAATAACCTGTTAGGGGAATAACCTGTTAGGGGAATAACCTGCAGGGGAATAACCTGCGAGGGGGAATAACCTGCGAGGGGAATAACCTGCGAGGGGAATAACCTGCGAGGGGAATAACCCAAGTAGGGAATAACCTGTGAGGGGAATAACCTGCGAGGGGAATAACCTGTTAGGGGAATAACCTGTGAGGGGAATAACCTGTGAGGGGAATAACCTGTGAGGGGAATAACCTGTTAGGGGAATAACCTGTTAGGGAATAACCTGTTAGGGAACAACCTGCTAGGGGAATAACCTGCTAGTGTAATAACCTGTTAGGGGAATAACCTGTTAGGAGAATAACCTGTTAGGGGAATAACCTGCTAGGGGAATAACCTGCTAGGGGAATAACCTGCTAGTGTAATAACCTGTTAGGGGAATAACCTGTTAGGGAATAACCTGTTAGGAGAATAACCTGTTAGGAGAATAACCTGTTAGGGGAATAACCTGTTAGGGGAATAACCTGCTAGGGGAATAACCTGTTAGGGGAGTAACCTGCTAGGGGAATAACCTGTTAGGGGAATAACCTGCTAGGGGAATAACCTGTTAGGGGAATAACCTGTGAGGGGAATAACCTGTGAGGGGAATAACCTGTGAGGGGAATAACCTGTGAGGGGAATAACCTGTTAGGGGAATAACCTGTTAGGGGAATAACCTGTTAGGGGAATAACCTGTGAGGGGAATAACCTGTTTGGGGAATAACCTGTTAGGGGAATAACCTGTTAGGGAATAACCTGCTAGGGGAATAACCTGCGAGGGAATAACCTGTTAGGGGAATAACCTGTGAGGGGAATAACCTGTGAGGGGAATAACCTGTGAGGGGAATAACCTGTGAGGGGAATAACCTGTTAGGGGAATAACCTGTTAGGGGAACAACCTGCTAGGGAACAACCTGCTAGGGAATAACCTGCTAGTGTAATAACCTGTTAGGGGAATAACCTGTTAGGGGAATAACCTGCTAGGGGAATAACCTGCTAGGGGGAATAACCTGCTAGGGGAATAACCTGCTAGTGTAATAACCTGTTAGGGGAATAACCTGTTAGGAGAATAACCTGTTAGGAGAATAACCTGTTAGGAGAATAACCTGTTAGGGGAATAACCTGCTAGGGGAATAACCTGTTAGGGGAATAACCTGCTAGGGGGAATAACCTGTTAGGGGAGTAACCTGCTAGGGGAATAACCTGTTAGGGAATAACCTGCTAGGGGGAATAACCTGTTAGGGGAATAACCTGCTAGGGGAATAACCTGTTAGGGGGAATAACCTGTGAGGGGAATAACCTGTTTGGGGAATAACCTGCTAGGGGAATAACCTGCTAGTGGAATAACCTGTTAGGGGAATAACCTGTTAGGGGGAATAACCCTGAGGGGAATAACCTGCTAGTGGAATAACCTGTTAGGGGAATAACCTGTTAGGGAATAACCTGTTTGGGGAATAACCTGTTTGGGGAATAACCTGTTAGGGGAATAACCTGTGTGTAAATGTAATCTGCTGCTGTATTTGTTTGTGTTGGTTTTGTTTGTCTCGTGTATTTTGTTAATCATTGTACCTAAACTTTGTGTAAACATGTATACGCAGGTCAGGGCCCAGCTGTAACAGAGACCTTGGTCTCAGTCAGGGCCCAGCTGTAACAGAGGCCTCGGTCTCAGTCAGGGCCCAGCTGTAACAGAGGCCTCGGTCTCAGTCAGGGCCCAGCTGTAACAGAGGCCTCGGTCTCAGTCAGGGCCAGCTGTAACAGAGGCCTCGGTCTCAGTCAGGGCCCAGCTGTAACAGAGGCCTCGGTCTCAGTCAGGGCCCAGCTGTAACAGAGGCCTCGGTCTCAGTCAGAGCCCAGCTGAAACAGAAGCCTCACTCAGGGCCCAGCTGTAACAGAGGTCTCAGTCAGGGCCCAGCTGTAACAGAGGCCTGTCAGGGCCCAGCTGTAACAGAGACCTCGGTCTCAGTCAGGGCCCAGCTGTAACAGAGACCTCGGTCTCAGTCAGGGCCCAACTGTAACAGAGGTCTCAGTCAGGGCCCAGCTGTAACAGAGGTCTCAGTCAGGGCCCAGCTGTAACAGAGACCTCGGTCTCAGTCAGGGCCCAGCTGTAACAGAGGTCTCAGTCAGGGCCCAGCTGTAACAGAGGTCTCAGTCAGGGCCCAGCTGTAACAGAGGTCTCAGTCAGGGCCCAGCTGTAACAGAGGTCTCAGTCAGGGCCCAGCTGTAACAGAGACCTCGGCCTCAGTCAGGGCCCAGCTGTAACAGCCCTCGGTCTCAGTCAGGGCCCAGCTGTAACAGAGGTCTTTCAGGGCCCAGCTGTAACAGAGGCCTCGGTCTCAGTCAGGGCCCAGCTGTAACAGAGGTCTGTCAGGGCCCAGCTGTAACAGAGGTCTCAGTCAGGGCCCAGCTGTAACAGAGGTCTCAGTCAGGGCCCAACTGTAACAGAGGTCTCAGTCAGGGCCCAACTGTAACAGAGGTCTCAGTCAGGGCCCAGCTGTAACAGAGGTCTCAGTCAGGGCCCAGCTGTAACAGACCTCGGTCTCAGTCAGGGCCCAGCTGTAACAGAGGTCTGTCAGGGCCCAGCTGTAACAGAGGTCTCAGTCAGGGCCCAGCTGTAACAGACCTCGGTCTCAGTCAGGGCCCAGCTGTAACAGAGGTCTGTCAGGGCCCAGCTGTAACAGAGGCCTCGGTCTCAGTCAGGGCCCAGCTGTAACAGAGGTCTCAGTCAGGGCCCAGCTGTAACAGAGGTCTCAGTCAGGGCCCAACTGTAACAGAGGTCTCAGTCAGGGCCCAACTGTAACAGAAGCCTCACTCAGGGCCCAGCTGTAACAGAGGTCTCAGTCAGGGCCCAGCTGTAACAGAGACCTCGGCCTCAGTCAGGGCCCAGCTGTAACAGAGACCTCGGCCTCAGTCAGGGCCCAGCTGTAACAGAGACCTCGGCCTCAGTCAGGGCCCAGCTGTAACAGAGGTCTGTCAGGGCCCAGCTGTAACAGAGGCCTCGGTCTCAGTCAGGGCCCAGCTGTAACAGAGGTCTCAGTCAGGGCCCAGCTGTAACAGAGGTCTCAGTCAGGGCCCAGCTGTAACAGAGGTCTCAGTCAGGGCCCAGCTGTAACAGAAGTCTCAGTCAGGGCCCAGCTGTAACAGAGGTCTCAGTCAGGGCCCAGCTGTAACAGAGGTCTCAGTCAGGGCCCAGCTGTAACAGAGGTCTGTCAGGGCCCAGCTGTAACAGAGGTCTTTCAGGGCCCAGCTGTAACAGAGGCCTCGGTCTCAGTCAGGGCCCAGCTGTAACAGAGGTCTGTCAGGGCCCAGCTGTAACAGAGGTCTCAGTCAGGGCCCAGCTGTAACAGATGTCTCAGTCAGGGCCCAACTGTAATAGAGGTCTCAGTCAGGGCCCAGCTGTAACAGAGGTCTCAGTCAGGGCCCAGCTGTAACAGAGGTCTCAGTCAGGGCCCAGCTGTAACAGAGACCTCGGCCTCAGTCAGGGCCCAGCTGTAACAGACCTCGGTCTCAGTCAGGGCCCAGCTGTAACAGAGGTCTGTCAGGGCCCAGCTGTAACAGAGGCCTCGGTCTCAGTCAGGGCCCAGCTGTAACAGAGGTCTCAGTCAGGGCCCAGCTGTAACAGAGGTCTCAGTCAGGGCCCAACTGTAACAGAGGTCTCAGTCAGGGCCCAACTGTAACAGAGGTCTCAGTCAGGGCCCAACTGTAACAGAAGCCTCACTCAGGGCCCAGCTGTAACAGAGGTCTCAGTCAGGGCCCAGCTGTAACAGAGACCTCGGCCTCAGTCAGGGCCCAGCTGTAACAGAGACCTCGGCCTCAGTCAGGGCCCAGCTGTAACAGAGGTCTGTCAGGGCCCAGCTGTAACAGAGGTCTCAGTCAGGGCCCAGCTGTAACAGAGGTCTCAGTCAGGGCCCAGCTGTAACAGAGGTCTCAGTCAGGGCCCAGCTGTAACAGAAGTCTCAGTCAGGGCCCAGCTGTAACAGAGGTCTCAGTCAGGGCCCAGCTGTAACAGAGGTCTCAGTCAGGGCCCAGCTGTAACAGAGGTCTGTCAGGGCCCAGCTGTAACAGAGACCTCGGTCTCAGTCAGGGCCAGCTGTAACAGAGGTCTGTCAGGGCCCAGCTGTAACAGAGACCTCGGTCTCAGTCAGGGCCAGCTGTAACAGAGGTCTGTCAGGGCCCAGCTGTAACAGAGGTCTCAGTCAGGGCCCAGCTGTAACAGAGGTCTCAGTCAGGGCCAGCTGTAACAGAGGTCTGTCAGGGCCCAGCTGTAACAGAGACCTCGGTCTCAGTCAGGGCCAGCTGTAACAGAGGTCTCAGTCAGGGCCCAGCTGTAACAGAGGTCTCAGTCAGGGCCCAGCTGTAACAGAGGTCTGTCAGGGCCCAGCTGTAACAGAGACCTCGGTCTCAGTCAGGGCCAGCTGTAACAGAGGTCTGTCAGGGCCCAGCTGTAACAGAGGTCTGTCAGGGCCCAGCTGTAACAGAGGTCTCAGTCAGGGCCCAGCTGTAACAGAGGTCTCAGTCAGGGCCCAGCTGTAACAGAGGTCTCAGTCAGGGCCCAGTTGTAACAGAGGTCTGTCAGGGCCCAGCTGTAACAGATGTCTGTCAGGGCCCAGCTGTAACAGAGGTCTCAGTCAGGGCCCAGCTGTAACAGAGGTCTGTCAGGGCCCAGCTGTAACAGAGACCTCGGTCTCAGTCAGGGCCCAGTTGTAACAGATGTCTCAGTCAGGGCCCAGCTGTAACAGAGGCCTCGGTCTCAGTCAGGGCCCAGTTGTAACAGAGGTCTCAGTCAGGGCCCAGCTGTAACAGAGGTCTCAGTCAGGGCCCAGTTGTAACAGAGGTCAGTCAGGGCCCAGCTGTAACAGATGTCTGTCAGGGCCCAGCTGTAACAGTAGCCTCGGTTTCAGTCAGGGCCCAGCTGTAACAGAGGTCTGTCAGGGCCCCGCTGTAACAGAGGTCTCAGTCAGGGCCCAGCTGTAACAGAGGTCTGTCAGGGCCCAGCTGTAACAGAGACCTCGGTCTCAGTCAGGGCCCAGCTGTAACAGAGGTCTGTCAGGGCCGAGCTGTAACAGAGGTCTCAGTCAGGGCCCAGGTAACAGAGGTCTCAGTCTCAGGGCCCAGCTGTAACAGAGGTCTGTCAGGGCCCAGTTGTAACAGAGGTCTCTGTCAGGGCCCAGTTGTAACAGAGGTCTCAGTCAGGGCCCAGCTGTAACAGAGGTCTGTCAGGGCCCAGCTGTAACAGAGGTCTCAGTCAGGGCCCAGCTGTAACAGAGGTCTGTCAGGGCCCAGCTGTAACAGAGGTCAGTCAGGGCCCAGCTGTAACAGAGGTCTCAGTCAGGGCCCAGCTGTAACAGATGTCTCAGTCTGTGTTCCTTGTTGAAGTAAAGGTAAAATAATAAATACACTCAAGTCATCATTGCTGTTTATTCTTTCTATTGCAGGAGAATGTCTACACAACGCTGAAGGGCCTCACCACTTGATAAGTTAACACGTTTAACTAGGTTAATTCAGAAGTTTAGTGCCTCGTGTTGAGGCAAGTGTAGTGGAAGTATTGACTGTCGTAGGGCTGGGAATAGTGACTTAATAGACATTAATGAACCCTTTATAACCTGTTAATGAACCCTTTATAGCCTGTTAATGAACCCTTTATAGCCTGTTAATGAACCCTTTATAACCTGTTAATGAACCCTTTATAGCAGGTTAATGAACCCTTTATAGCCTGTTAATGAACCCTTTATAGCCTGTTAATGAACCCTTTATAGCAGGTTAATGAACCCTTTATAGCCTGTTAATGAACCCTTTATAACCTGTTAATGAACCCTTTATAGCAGGTTAATAAACCCTTTATAGCCTGTTAATAAACCCTTTATAACCTGTTAATGAACCCTTTATAGCCTGTTAATGAACCCTTTATAGCCTGTTAATGAACCCTTTATAGCAGGTTAATGAACCCTTTATAGCCTGTTAATGAACCCTTTATAACCTGTTAATGAACCCTTTATAACCTGTTAATAAACCCTTTATAGCCTGTTAATGAACCCTTTATAGCCTGTTAATGAACCCTTTATAACCTGTTAATGAACCCTTTATAGCAGGTTAATGGACCCTTTATAACCTGTTAATGAACCCTTTATAGCCTGTTAATGTACCCTTTATAACCTGTTAATGAACCCTTTATAGCCTGTTAATGAACCCTTTATAACCTGTTAATGAACCCTTTATAGCAGGTTAATGAACCCTTTATAACCTGTTAATGAACCCTTTATAGCCTGTTAATGAACCCTTTATAACCTGTTAATGAACCCTTTATAGCAGGTTAATGAACCCTTTATAACCTGTTAATGAACCCTTTATAACCTGTTAATGAACCCTTTATAGCCTGTTAATGAACCCTTTATAACCTGTTAATGAACCCTTTATAGCAGGTTAATGAACCCTTTATAACCTGTTAATGAACCCTTTATAACCTGTTAATGAACCCTTTATAACCACTCTGCTTCTCAACAGGACACGACATTGAAGGAACGCCTTCTGATCGTCAGTAACGTCCCCACGGGAACTACGGCAACCCGAGAGGTTCACGACCTCCGTCAAACGCTTCGGATCCTACCTCGATTCTCTATCTCTGATCAACAGGGTACCACAGACACACACACGCACACAGACATGTTAAAGCCATGCACCACAATCTAATAATAGGGTAACATTTGTTGCCTTTAATCATATCGCAATTAACTTTTACCAATTTGAATGTAGACACACACATCACAAACAATTTTTGGGGAACAATTGTGTTAAACAGGCAAATGAGGCAGATGTTTTGATTTGCTTCAAATCAATTTTTCCGGACCCTGAATGAAGTCAGGCTAAATATTTTGGTTTTATTTAGTTAGACACTCCGGGACCAGATTTATATAGATCAGATTAAGACACTCCGGGACCAGACTTGTATGGATCAGATTAAGGTGCTCCGGCCTTGAAGGAGAAGGACAACAGTCAGGTGTTTTCAGGTCTTGAAGGAGAAGGACAACAGTCAGGTGTTTTTAGGTCTTGAAGGAGAAGGACAACAGTCAGGTGTTTTCAGGTCTTGAAGGACAACAGTCAGGTATTTTCAGGTCTTGAAGGAGAAGGACAACGGTCAGGTGTTTTCAGGTCTTGAAGGAGAAGGACAACAGTCAGGTGTTTTCAGGTATTGAAGGAGAAGGACAACAGTCAGGTGTTTTTAGGTCTTGAAGGAGAAGGACAACAGTCAGGTGTTTTTAGGTCTTGAAGGAGAAGGACAACGGTCAGGTGTTTTTCGGTCTTGAAGGACAAGGACAACAGTCAGGTGTTTTCAGGTCTTGAAGGAGATGGACAACAGTCAGGTGTTTTTCGGTCTTGAAGGAGAAGGACAACAGTCAGGTGTTTTCAGGTCTTGAAGGAGATGGACAACAGTCAGGTGTTTTCAGGTCTTGAAGGAGATGGACAACAGTCAGGTGTTTTCAGGTCTTGAAGGAGAAGGACAACAGTCAGGTGTTTTCAGGTCTTGAAGGAGAAGGACAACAGTCAGGTGTTTTCAGGTCTTGAAGGAGAAGGACAACAGTCAGGTGTTTTCAGGTATTGAAGGAGAAGGACAACAGTCAGGTGTTTTCAGGTCTTGAAGGAGAAGGACAACAGTCAGGTGTTTTCAGGTCTTGAAGGAGAAGGACAACTGTCAGGTGTTTTTCGGTCTTGAAGGAGAAGGACAACTGTCAGGTGTTTTTCGGTCTTGAAGGAGAAGGACAACAGTCAGGTGTTTTTCGGCCTTGAAGGAGAAGGACAACAGTCAGGTGTTTTTCGGCCTTGAAGGAGAAGGACAACAGTCAGGTGTTTTCAGGTCTTGAAGGAGAAGGACAACAGTCAGGTGTTTTTCGGTCTTGAAGGAGAAGGACAACAGTCAGGTGTTTTCAGGTCTTGAAGGAGAAGGACAACAGTCAGGTGTTTTCAGGTCTTGAAGGACAACAGTCAGGTGTTTTTCGGTCTTGAAGGAGAAGGACAACAGTCAGGTATTTTCAGTTCTTGAAGGAGAAGGACAACAGTCAGGTGTTTTCAGGTCTTGAAGGACAAGGACAACAGTCAGGTGTTTTCAGGTCTTGAAGGAGAAGGACAACAGTCAGGTGTTTTCAGGTCTTGAAGGAGAAGGACAACAGTCAGGTGTTTTTCGGTCTTGAAGGAGAAGGACAACAGTCAGGTGTTTTCAGGTCTTGAAGGAGAAGGACAACAGTCAGGTGTTTTTCGGTCTTGAAGGAGAAGGACAACAGTCAGGTGTTTTCAGGTCTTGAAGGAGAAGGACAACAGTCAGGTGTTTTCAGGTCTTGAAGGAGAAGGACAACAGTCAGGTGTTTTTCGGTCTTGAAGGAGAAGGACAACAGTCAGGTGTTTTCAGGTCTTGAAGGAGAAGGACAACAGTCAGGTGTTTTTCGGTCTTGAAGGAGAAGGACAACAGTCAGGTGTTTTCAGGTCTTGAAGGACAAGGACAACAGTCAGGTGTTTTCAGGTCTTGGTTTTTCACACACCTGTGGTACAAACTCTCATCCGTATACCTCCCTCTTGTCCTCCCTCTCCTAGATTTATTTTGAGATGGAGTCGTCCTCGATAGCGATGGCGGTATGTCTCCATTTCCAGAAGTTCCCCTGTGCAGTTCAGAACAAGCCTCTGAAGTTCAACATGCTGGTCAAGGTTAAACATCCGGCTCAGCCGCAGCTCCCAGCCAAGAAGACACCTGTCACCAGGTAAGTGGCTACCTCAACCCTTCATTACCTGTCTGTCTGTCAATACATTACTGTGTGCATGAAAGCTATTTTATACATAAGGCTCTTTCTAAAGTGTGACAACGTTTTTAAAATGAAATAAAAGTTCAAAACATGAAGGCAAATCAATTGAATTGACATAACAGTAGCGTTGCCTGAAAAGCTCAGGTTACTTCAATTCATTTTTGCTGGACGGAGCTCATTAGAATAATACCTAGCATGCTTTGCAACTGCACATTTTTTTTGAAACATTTGGATTCTTTCTGTGAATTAAAGGGCCAAGGTGTGACATCAGGATCCACATTTCCAAATGGTTTCATTTAAATGTGATTTTCTTGCAGCTTTTTTTCTCCTTTCTTCCCCCTATTTTTATATATATTTGGCAGTTTACACGTTCGTGATTATATTTTAACTTGGGAAAACAAACGATCAAGACATACACGGACTGCAATCTTACATCCAGGAATCTTGACTTAAAAGGATACTTTTAGGATGTTGACAATGTGGCTCTTTGTCTACTTCCCCAGAGTCTGATGAACTCATAGATACCGTTTTACGAGTCTGCGTGCAGTTTAAAGGAAGTTACTAACTAGCGGTAACACAATGACTTCCAGTCTAACTTCCTTCATACTGGACCATTAAAATAGAGGTGTCGTATTAGTGTGTAGGCGACAGACAGAGGTTGGCGGTACGGACTGAAGACAATTCCCCTCACTCTTGTGGGGGTTCGTAGAGCAAAACGGAGAGCATTGTGAGTCTCACATCTTTCCATGGTGGTTTTTTTGAAAGGCCAAACCGTTCGGAAGCTACAGATGTTTTGGTGAGAATACCGATTTTCGGGATGTGTCATAGTCTGGCAAACACCGTAGCTCACACACCTTTCACAGCAGGTGTGGAAGGCCGACAATGGTGAATGTGGTGGATTGAGACACAACAATAACAGATATTTAGAGTCTGCTTGGTTGGTTGCTGTCTCTCGTCTCTCCTCCCTGTTCCCTGTTCCCTGTCACTCACTCACACTCAGTAGCCTACACACACAGCACGACCCCTGCTAGAGCGTCTCCTCTCTCACACACAGCACGACCCCTGCTAGAGCGTCTCCTCCCTCTACCTCCTCTCTCACAAACAGCACGACCCCCGCTAGAGCATCTCCTCTCTCACACATCACGACCCCTGCTAGAGCTTCTCCTCCCTCTACCTCCTCTCTCACACACATCACGACCCCTGCTAGAGCATCTCCTCTCTCACACAGCACGACCCCTGCTAGAGCGTCTCCTCCCTCTACCTCCTCTCACACACATCACGACCCCTGCTAGAGCGTCTCCACTCTCACACAGCACGACCCCTGTTAGAGCGTTATCTCTCTCTACCTCCTCTCTCACACACATCACAACCCCTGCTAGCGTCTCCTCTCTCTCTACCTCCTCTCTCTCACACATCACAACCCTGCTAGCGTCTCCTCTCTCTACCTCCTCTCTCACACATCACGACCCCTGCTAGAGTGTCTCCTCTCTCACACATCACGACCCCCGCTAAAGCGTTTCCTCTCTCTACCTCCTCTCTCACACATCACGACCCCTGCTAGAGCGTCTCCTCTCTCACACACATCACAACCCCTGCTAGCGTCTCCTCTCTCTACCTCCTCTCTCACACATCACGACCCCTGCTAGAGCGTCTCCTCTCTCACACACATCACAACCCCTGCTAGCGTCTCCTCTCTCTACCTCCTCTCTCACACACAGCACGACCCCCGCTAGAGCGTCTCCTCTCTCTACCTCCTCTCTCACACACAGCACAACCCCTGCTAGAGCGTCTCCTCTCTCTACCTCCTCTCTCACACACATCACGACCCCTGCTAGAGCGTCTCCTCTCTCACACACAGCAAGACCCCTGCTAGAGCGTCTCCTCTCTCACACAGCACGACCCCTGCTAGAGTGTCTCCTCTCTCACACACAGCACGACCCCCGCTAGAGCGTCTCCTCTCTCACACATCACGACCCCCGCTAGCGTCTCCTCTCTCACACATCACGACCCCCGCTAGCGTCTCCTCTCTCACACATCACGACCCCCGCTAGAGCCGTCTCCTCCCTCTACCTCCTCTCTCACACACCACGACCCCCGCTAGAGCGTCTCCTCCCTCTACCTCCTCTCACACACACCACGACCCCGCTAGAGCATCTCCTCTCTCACACAGCACGACCCCTGCTAGAGCGTCTCCTCTCTCACACACATCACAACCCCTGCTAGAGTGTCTCCTCTCTCACACAGCACGACCCCTGCTAGAGTGTCTCCTCTCTCACACATCACGACCCCCGCTAGAGCGTCTCCTCTCTCACACAGCACAACCCCTGCTAGAGTGTCTCCTCTCTCACACATCACGACCCCCGCTAGAGCGTCTCCTCTCTCTCACACATCACGACCCCCGCTAGAGCATCTCCTCTCTCACACAGCACGACCCCCGCTAGAGCGTCTCCTCTCTCACACATCACGACCCCCGCTAGAGTGTCTCCTCTCTCACACAGCACGACCCCCGCTAGAGCGTCTCCTCTCTCACACAGCACGACCCCTGCTAGAGCGTCTCCTCTCTCACACAGCACGACCCCCTCTAGAGCGTCTCCTCTCTCACACATCACGACCCCCGCTAGAGCGTCTCCTCTCTCACACATCACGACCCCCGTTAGAGCGTCTCCTCTCTCACACAGCACGACCCCCGCTAGAGCGTCTCCTCTCTCACACATCACGACCCCCGCTAGAGCGTCTCCTCTCTCACACGGCACGACCCCTGTTAGAGCGTCTCCTCTCTCACACAGCACGACCCCGCTAGAGCGTCTCCTCTCTCACACCACGACCCCGCTAGAGCGTCTCCTCTCTCACACACAGCAAGACCCCTGCTAGAGCGTCTCCTCTCTCACACAGCACGACCCCTGCTAGAGTGTCTCCTCTCTCACACACAGCACGACCCCCGCTAGAGCGTCTCCTCTCTCACACATCACGACCCCCGCTAGCGTCTCCTCTCTCACACATCACGACCCCCGCTAGCGTCTCCTCTCTCACACATCACGACCCCCGCTAGAGCGTCTCCTCCCTCTACCTCCTCTCTCACACACCACGACCCCCGCTAGAGCGTCTCCTCCCTCTACTTCCTCTCACACACACCACGACCCCCGCTAGAGCATCTCCTCTCTCACACAGCACGACCCCTGCTAGAGCGTCTCCTCTCTCACACACATCACAACCCCTGCTAGAGTGTCTCCTCTCTCACACAGCATGACCCCTGCTAGAGTGTCTCCTCTCTCACACATCACGACCCCGCTAGAGCGTCTCCTCTCACACAGCACAACCCCTGCTAGAGTGTCTCCTCTCTCACACATCACGACCCCCGCTAGAGCGTCTCCTCTCTCACACATCACGACCCCGCTAGAGCATCTCCTCTCTCACACAGCACGACCCCCGCTAGAGCGTCTCCTCTCTCACACATCACGACCCCGCTAGAGTGTCTCCTCTCTCACACAGCACGACCCCCGCTAGAGCGTCTCCTCTCTCACACAGCACGACCCCTGCTAGAGCGTCTCCTCTCTCACACAGCACGACCCCCTCTAGAGCGTCTCCTCTCTCACATCACGACCCCGCTAGAGCGTCTCCTCTCTCACACATCACGACCCCGTTAGAGCGTCTCCTCTCTCACACAGCACGACCCCCGCTAGAGCGTCTCCTCTCACACATCACGACCCCCGCTAGAGCGTCTCCTCTCTCACACGGCACGACCCCTGTTAGAGCGTCTCCTCTCTCACACAGCACGACCCCCGCTAGAGCGTCTCCTCTCTCACACCACGACCCCCGCTAGAGCGTCTCCTCTCTCACACATCACGACCCCCGCTAGAGCGTCTCCTCTCTCACACATCACGACCCCGCTAGAGTGTCTCCTCTCACACACATCACGACCCCCGCTAGAGCGTCTCCTCCCTCTACCTCCTCTCTCATACACAGCACGACCCCTGCTAGAGTGTCTCCTCTCTCACACACATCACGACCCCCGCTAGAGCGTCTCCTCTCTCTACCTCCTCTCTCACACATCACGACCCCCGCTAGAGCGTCTCCTCTCTCACACAGTACGACCCCCGCTAGAGTGTCTCCTCTCACACACATCACGACCCCTGCTAGAGTCTCCTCCCTCTACCTCCTCTCTCTCACACAGCACGACCCCTGCTAGAGCGTCTCCTCTCTCACACATCACGACCCCCGCTAGAGCGTCCCCTCTCTCACACACCACGACCCCTGCTAGAGTGTCTCCTCTCTCACACACACGACCCCGCTAGAGCGTCTCCTCTCTCACACATCACGACCCCTGCTAGAGTGTCTCCTCTCTCACACAGCACGACCCCCGCTAGAGCGTCTCCTCTCTCACACATCACGACCCCTGCTAGAGTGTCTCCTCTCTCACACAGCACGACCCCCGCTAGAGCGTCTCCTCTCTCACACATCACGACCCCCGCTAGAGCGTCTCCTCTCACACACCACAACCCCCGCTAGAGCGTCTCCTCTCTCACACCACAACCCCCGCTCGAGCGTCTCCTCTCTCACACCACGACCCCGCTAGAGCGTCTCCTCTCTCACAGCACGACCCCCGCTAGAGCGTCTCCTCTCTCACACCACGACCCCCGCTAGAGCGTCTCCTCTCTCACACCACGACCCCCGCTAGAGCGTCTCCTCTCTCACAGCACGACCCCGCTAGAGCGTCTCCTCTCTCACACCACGACCCCTGCTAAAGCGTCTCCTCTCTCTACCTCCTCTCTCTCACACAGCACGACCCCTTCTAGAGCGTCTCCTCTCACACACATCACGACCCCCGCTAGAGCGTTATGACTTTTGAGGTGTTTCCTTCACTCGTATTGGATCAGACTGGGTCTGGTTCCGATCAGGTCTTTATGGAGGGAGTCTAGTTGTGCTCGGGTCCGTTCGAAACGGGCCTTTTTCATAAGAAATGGAATAAATTATGCATCTCCAAGCCCCAGGTCCTCTTTGGACCCCGTGAAGTCCAACTAGGGCTCAGAGTTTTTCCTGTTCAGGGAACAACTCTCGGCCATTATGTTGCACTTGGATTTGCATGACAACGTCACTTATGGTCATGTATGTCTAATGTCTGTCGTTTATGTCTGTCTGTCATTTATGTCTGTCTGTCATTTATGTCTGTCTGTCATTTATGTCTAATGTCTTTCATTTATGTCTAATGTCTGTCATTTATGTCTAATGTCTGTCATTTATGTCTAATGTCTGTCATTTATGTCTAATGTCTGTCATTTATGTCTAATGTCTGTCATTTATGTCTAATGTCTGTCATTTATGTCTAATGTCTATCATTTATGTCTAATGTCTTTCATTTATGTCTAATGTCTGTCATTTATGTCTAATGTCTGTCATTTATGTCTAATGTCTGTCATTTATGTCTAATGTCTGTCATTTATGTCTAATGTCTGTCATTTATGTCTAATGTCTGTCATTTATGTCTAATGTCTGTCATTTATGTCTAATGTCTGTCATTTATGTCTAATGTCTATCATTTATGTCTAATGTCTTTCATTTATGTCTAATGTCTGTCATTTATGTCTAATGTCTGTCATTTATGTCTAATGTCTATCATTTATGTCTAATGTCTTTCATTTATGTCTAATGTCTTTCATTTATGTCTAATGTCTTTCATTTATGTCTAATGTCTGTCATTTATGTCTAATGTCTATCATTTATGTCTAATGTCTTTCATTTATGTCTAATGTCTGTCATTTATGTCCAATGTCTGTCATTTATGTCCAATGTCTGTCATTTATGTCTAATGTCTTTCGTCTATGTCTAATGTCTTTCATTTATGTCCAATGTCTGTCATTTATGTCTAATGTCTTTCATTTATGTCCAATGTCTGTCATTTATGTCCAATGTCTTTCATTTATGTCCAATGTCTGTCATTTATGTCTAATGTCTGTCATTTATGTCTAATGTCTTTCATTTATGTCTAATGTCTGTCATTTATGTCTAATGTCTGTCATTTATGTCTAATGTCTGTCATTTATGTCTAATGTCTGTCATTTATGTCTAATGTCTTTCATTTATGTCTAATGTCTGTCATTTATGTCTAATGTCTGTCATTTATGTCTAATGTCTGTCATTTATGTCTAATGTCTATCATTTATGTCTAATGTCTGTCATTTATGTCTAATGTCTTTCATTTCATCAGCAGAGCCAAGAAGAAGACGGTCCAAGGCAAGAAGCCTGTCGCTAAAGGAGTGGCAACACCAGGTAAATCTGTTCCTACCACCACCTCTGCCACACAGCCAGTGGTTACCCAACACCCGCGAGATGGCGGAAGCGCCGTCCAGTCCAGTGACACCGTAGCGAAAGACTCCGACGCGACCGCCGCGGAACCCAGTCCAGTCGTCATGGACCTGATGACGACCAACGACGACCAAAGCCAAACCGCTGCCAAACCGGATGGCGAGAATGGAGAAACCATAGCAACCGCTACCGTTCACGCTGCCACCGTTGCTGGTTCTGCACCGGTAACATCAGCCTCTGTCCCCGTAGCTCGCCCAGTGTCTGTAAAAGGTGAAGACAAACTGTTCAACTTCAGTCCGGTAACTCAGGAGATCCTGAAGGCCCTGGAGGCAGCAGTGCACCAACACCGCCTGGGGAGACAAGCCGAGGAACAAAGACAGGACCAGGAGAGAAGGACAAGCCTCCATCTGACAAGAAGAGCTCTGTAGCTGGAGAGAAGGGGGAGACCAAGACCCCGGCTGGAGGACTAAACCAGGCCCCAACTCAACCAGAGAAGAAGACTGGAGAGAAGACAGCGACACAGACTCAACGAGATGAGAGAAGTAGACCTGCGCTTTCTCTGAAGAAAAACAAGCTACAACCTGAGAAGTCACAGACCGATAAAAGCCTCCAACCAAACCAGCGAAGAAGACCACAACACAGACGGAAGGTGCAAAGAAACCACCTTCAGGCTCTGGACAACCAAAGAAGAATCAGGGGAAGACACAAGTCTATGGAGGAAGAGGCAGGCGCAGGGACCATTCTTCCCCAGAAAAGAGAGACTCTTCCAGGCATAGAAGCAGCCGGGCGGCCTCCGAGGAGGAGGAGCAGGGTCCTCCGACGTCGAGACACGGCGACTCCTCTCGCTCTTCTTCTGGCTCCTGCAGGAGCAACAGACAGGACGGCAGTCCCGCCAAGAAGAAGGGGAGGAAAGAGGAGGAGGAGAGGAGCAAGGTAAGAAAGGAGGTAGGGGGCAGACAGGACAGGAGCCAGGGAGAGAGACAGGGGGGTAGGGGGGGGCAGACAGGACAGGAGCCAGGGAGAGGGACAGGGGGGTAGGGGGGCAGACAGGACAGGAGCCAGGGAGAGAGACAGGGGGTAGGGGGGCAGACAGGTCGGGAGCCAGGGACAGAGACAGGGGGGTGGGGGGGGGCAGACAGGACAGGACAGGAGCCAGGAAGAGAGACAGGGGGGTAAGGGGGGGCAGACAGGTCGGGAGCCAGGGACAGAGACAGGGGGTAGGGGGGCAGACAGGACGGGAGCCAGGGACAGAGACAGGGGGGTAGGGGGGGGCAGACAGGTCGGGAGCCAGGGAGAGAGACAGGGGGCAGACAGGACAGGGGCCAGGGACAGAGACAGGGGGTAGCGGGGGGGGCAGACAGGACAGGAGCAAGGGGGGGGGGGCAGACAGGACGGGAGCCAGGGAGAGAGACGGGGGTAGGGGGGGGGGACAGACAGGACAGGAGCCAGGGAGAGAGACAGGGGGTGGGGGGGGACAGACAGGACAGGAGCCAGGGAGAGAGACAGGGGGGTAGGGGGGACAGACAGGTCGGGAGCCAGGGAGAGAGACGGGGGTAGGGGGGACAGACAGGACAGGAGACAGGGACAGAGACAGGGGGTAGGGGGGGGGGGGCAGACAGGACAGGAGCCAGGGGGAGAGACAGGGGGTAGGGGGGGCAGACAGGACGGGAGCCAGGGACAGAGACAGGGGGGTAGGGGGGCAGACAGGACGGGAGCCAGGGACAGAGACAAGGGGGTAGGGGGGGCAGACAGGTCGGGAGCCAGGGAGAGAGACAGGGGGCAGACAGGACAGGGGCCAGGGACAGAGACAGGGGGTAGGGGGGGGCAGACAGGACAGGAGCAAGGGGGGGGGGGGGCAGACAGGACGGGAGCCAGGGAGAGAGACAGGGGGTAGGGGGGGGGGACAGACAGGACAGGAGCCAGGGAGAGAGACAGGGGGTGGGGGGGGACAGACAGGACGGGAGCCAGGGACAGAGACAGGGGGTAGGGGGGGGCAGACAGGACAGGAGCCAGGGAGAGAGACAGGGGGGTAGGGGGGGACAGACAGGTCGGGAGCCAGGGAGAGAGACGGGGGTAGGGGGGACAGACAGGACAGGAGACAGGGACAGAGACAGGGGGTAGGGGGGCAGACAGGACAGGAGCCAGGGGGAGAGACAGGGGGGTAGGGGGGACAGACAGGACGGGAGCCAGGGACAGAGACGGGGGTAGGGGGGGCAGACAGGACAGGAGCCAGGGACAGAGACAGGGGGTAGGGGGGGGCAGACAGGACAGGAGCCAGGGAGAGAGACAGGGGGTAGGGGGGGCAGACAGGTCAGGAGCCAGGGACAGAGACAGGGGGTAGGGGGGGGCAGACAGGACAGGAGCCAGGGAGAGAGACAGGGGGTAGGGGGGGGGGCAGACAGGACAGGAGCCAGGAGAGAGACAGGGGGTAGGGGGGGGGGCAGACAGGACAGGAGCCAGGGAGAGAGACAGGGGGTAGGGGGGGCAGACAGGACAGGAGCCAGGGAGAGAGACAGGGGGTAGGGGGGCAGACAGGACAGGAGCCAGGGAGAGAGACAGGGGGTAGGGGGGGCAGACAGGACAGGAGCCAGGGAGAGAGACAGGGGGGTAGGGGGGGCAGACAGGACAGGAGCCAGGGAGAGAGACAGGGGGTAGGGGGGGCAGACAGGACAGGAGCCAGGGAGAGAGACAGGGGGTAGGGTGGGGGGGGGCAGACAGGACAGGAGCCAGGGAGAGAGACAGGGGGTAGGGGGGGGGGCAGACAGGTCGGGAGCCAGGGAGAGAGACAGGGGGGTAGGGGGGGCAGACAGGTCGGGAGCCAGGGAGAGAGACAGGGGGGTAGGGGGGGGGGCAGACAGGTCGGGAGCCAGTGAGAGAGACAGGGGGGTAGGGGGGGGCAGACAGGTCGGGAGCCAGGGAGAGAGACAGGGGGGGGGGGGGGGGCAGACAGGTCGGGAGCCAGTGAGAGAGACAGGGGTGTAGGGGGGTAGGGGGGGCAGACAGGTCGGGAGCCAGGGAGAGAGACAGGGGGGTAGGGGGGACAGACAGGACAGGAGCCAGGGAGAGAGACAGGGGGGTAGGGGGGCAGACAGGTCGGGAGCCAGTGAGAGAGACAGGCGGGTAGGGGGGGGTAGGGGGGGGCAGACAGGTCGGGAGCCAGGGAGAGAGACAGGGGGTAGGGGGGGGGGGGACAGACAGGACAGGAGCCAGGGAGAGAGACAGGGGGTAGGGGGGGGGGACAGACAGGACAGGAGCCAGGGAGATAGACAGGGGGGTAGGGGGGGGCAGACAGGACAGGAGCCAGGGAGAAAGACAGGGGGGTAGGGGGGGCAGACAGGACAGGAGCCAGGCAGAGAGACAGGGGGTAGGGGGGGGCAGACAGGACAGGAGCCAGGGAGAGAGACAGGGGGTAGGGGGGGCAGACAGGACAGGAGCCAGGGAGAGAGACAGGGGGTAGGGGGGGGCAGACAGGTCGGGAGCCAGGGAGAGAGACAGGGGGTAGGGGGGGGGACAGACAGGTCGGGAGCCAGGGAGAGAGACAGGGGGCAGGGGGGGGACAGACAGGACAGGAGCCAGGGAGAGAGACAGGGGGTAGGGGGGGGGGCAGACAGGACAGGAGCCAGGGAGAGAGACAGGGGGTAGGGGGGGGCAGACAGGACAGGAGCCAGGGAGAGAGACAGGGGGTGGGGGGGGGGGGCAGACAGGACAGGACAGGAGCCAGGGAGAGAGACAGGGGGTAGGGGGGCAGACAGGTCGGGAGCCAGGGAGAGAGACAGGGGGTAGGGGGGCAGACATGTCGGGAGCCAGGGAGAGAGACAGGGGGGTAGGGGGGGCAGACAGGTCGGGAGCCAGGGAGAGAGACAGGGGGTAGGGGGGGGCAGACAGGTCGGGAGCCAGGGAGAGAGACAGGGGGTAGGGGGGGGCAGACAGGTCGGGAGCCAGGGAGAGAGACAGGGGGTAGGGGGGGGACAGACAGGACAGGAGCCAGGGAGAGAGACAGGGGGTAGGGGGGAGACAGACAGGAGCCAGGGAGAGAGACAGGGGGTAGGGGGGACAGACAGGACAGGAGCCAGGGAGAGAGACAGGGGGTAGGGGGGGCAGACAGGACAGGAGCCAGGGAGAGAGACGGGGGTAGGGGGGGGGGCAGACAGGACAGGAGCCAGGGAGAGAGACAGGGGGGTAGGGGGGGGACAGACAGGACAGGAGCCAGGGAGAGAGACAGGGGGTAGGGGGGGCAGACAGGACAGGAGCCAGGGAGAGAGACAGGGGGTAGGGGGGCAGACAGGACAGGAGCCAGGGAGAGAGACAGGGGGTAGGGGGGGACAGACAGGACAGGAGCCAGGGAGAGAGACAGGGGGGTAGGGGGGACAGACAGGACAGGAGCCAGGAGAGAGACAGGGGGTAGACAGGACAGAACTAGCCAGTCTTCTAGGAGTGATTTCATGTTTCCGTTTGTCCCACAGGGCCACCGTAGTAGAACTAGCCAGTCTTCTAGGAGTGAGTCTAGAGATCAGGAGGCAGCAGAGAGCAAGGTGAGCATCAGATTTATAAAAACACACCATTCAAATATTAATGTACAGAATCCAAACGCTTACAATCTTACATTCATCTGATTCAAAGTACAGCACTTCTGTTGAACTTCCTGAAAATGGATTGATTGATTAATTCCATGGATTCATCCTCCTCTCATACCACAGGGTTTTGGCTACGTGGTGGATGAGTTCACTTCCGACGTCAACCATTTAAGTCATTTTAACCCTAGTGACGCCAACCCAATCGACCTGGACCAGTTCAACATGGATGAGTTTGTCACCGTGGACGAGGTGGAAGGGGATGAGGCGGACAACGCCAACCCACCAGAATCATCATCTTCATCACCCAACCCACCAGAGCCATCAACTTCATCACCCAACCCACCAGAGCCATCAACTTCATCACCCAATACCCAAGATGGCACCTATGGAAGGTCGGAACGATCATCCAAACGCAAGAGGGGTACCCCTGATACCCCAATTTCTACTATGAAGTCAAGCCAGGAGAAAGAGAGACCCCTCTCCAAAAGCACTCCCACCCCATCCTCTTCTACCTCTACCCCCCCTGGACAGAAGACTCCACGACAAGCCGCAACGGCCAAAAGAACGCAGGTGGCAAAACCTCAACCACCTACCACCTCCGGACGCAAGACCAGGTCGTCAGCCGCAGCTGCTGTTGTCGCGACGGAAGCCGCAGAAACCCGAGAAACTGTCACTGACGATGACCCCGCAGTCGGGATGGAAGCGGAGCCTCTTCCCGTGGAGCTTCTGTCTCAGCCAATGGGGAAGCAGCCGCTGCTCAGTTGGTAGAGGAAGTAGTGGTCACAAAGGGAAGTGACATGGAGGGTATGTTATCGTCATCCGACCACAAGGTGTCAGTGTTGGGCACGGCATTGCCGGCGAACAAGGAAACAGACAGTGCTGGGTCAGAGATTGATATGGAGACTAAAGCTGAACAACCTCCAGAGGTAGACGGGAGCGAGGGGAAGGCCCAGGCTAAAAAAGGAGACTCGATTCTGGGTAGCAAGGCTCAGAATGAAGGCTGCACACTGGAGCTTGGCTTGACTGATCCGTCTTCCACAGCCAAGGAGCAAGACCGTCATACAACCCTAGAACTACAAGGGCTTGAGACGGTGTCGGGTCACCAAGTGCCCCAATCACTTGTTGACAAAGTGCCCAAAGAAAATGTGGGCTTACAGATACCCAACAAAACCGTGGTGCCTGCAGCCTCTGAATCTACGGGTTCCCAGGAGCTCCAAACTACTCTAGAGGAACACCAAGACGAAGAAGAATCTGCTTTCCACATCCTGGACTCTGTAGAGGATCAGGTGACTATGACAGAAGCTCTGGAAAACCACTCTCCTGAATCTAAGGGTACCTCAAAACAACAGAAAGCGAGTTACAAAAAGGTTAAGTGTCATATTCAAAAGAAGGATGGCAAGAAGGTAGTACAAACCCCTGAGAAGATACAGACCCCCCCGTGGAGTCGGAGAGGGGTGAGGGAGGTACCCACAAAAAGACTAACCGTGTCACCTTGGACGAGGTGAGTGAGGAAGAGGAGAGTTACCCTGACGACGCTGCCGAAGAGGAAGAGCTAATGAAGAAACAGAAACTGGCGAAGGAGAAACGGCAAGAGAGAGAATGGGAGAAGGAGAGGAGTACAAAGCGGGTGAGGAGCAGAGAGAAGGAGCAGGAATGGAAGAGGGGAGGTTCAGTGTGGATACGGAATGGTTGGTGACTCTGGATGAGATCGGAGGAGATGGGGATGAGAGAGGAGAGGAGGGTGCGAGGGATCAGGAGAGTGGAATAAATGAGGCAGACCTTCATGAGTTGGTCACTCTGGATGAGATCGTTGGCGAGGAAGGAGGGGAGGGTCCTAGCCCAGAGCCACACCCATTCAGGCAGGAGGGCGAATCAGGAGACTCCTTCAACACAGAGGTCAGGAAACATCTACTGCTTTTTGTCTTTGCTTGTATCTTGATTTCTCTCACAAACTCACTCTCTCTCACGCATGTGCATTTGTATTTATTATGGATCCCAATTAGCTGCTGCCTTCCTTCGGCCCAGCAAATTGTAAAATTTTAAAAACATTACAATACCTTCATTACAGAACTCACAACACAGTGTGTGACCTCAGGCCCGTACTCCACTACCACATATCTACAACACATAACATGGATTATTGTGTGTGTGTCTGTGTTGCTTTACAGTCCCCCCTGTTCCCTAAGGTGTGTATTTTTATGTTTATTTTTCAAATCTGATTCTACTGTTTGCATCAGTTACCTGATGTGGAATAGAGTTCCATGTAGTCATGGCTCTATGTAGTTCTGTGGAATAGAGTTCCATGTAGTCATGGCTCTATGTAGTACTGTGGAATAGAGTTCCATGTAGTCATGGCTCTATGTAGTACTGTGGAATAGAGTTCCATGTAGTCATGGCTCTATGTAGTACTGTGGAATAGAGTTCCATGTAGTCGTGACTCTATGTAGTACTGTGGAATAGAGTTCCATGTAGTCATGGCTCTATGTAGAACTGTGGAATAGAGTTCCATGTAGTCGTGGCTCTATGTAGTACTGTGGAATAGAGTTCCATGTAGTCATGGCTCTATGTAGTACTGTGGAATAGAGTTCCATGTAGTCATGGCTCTATGTAGTACTGTGGAATAGAGTTCCATGTAGTCATGGCTCTATGTAGTACTGTGGAATAGAGTTCCATGTAGTCGTGACTCTATGTAGTACTGTGGAATAGAGTTCCATGTAGTCATGGCTCTATGTAGAACTGTGGAATAGAGTTCCATGTAGTCGTGGCTCTATGTAGTACTGTGGAATAGAGTTCCATGTAGTCATGGCTCTATGTAGTACTGTGGAATAGAGTTCCATGTAGTCATGGCTCTATGTAGTACTGTGGAATAGAGTTCCATGTGGTCATGGCTCTATGTAGGACTGTGGAACAGAGTTCCATGTAGTCATGGCTCTATGTGGTACTGTGGAATAGAGTTCCATGTAGTCATGGCTCTATGTAGTACTGTGGAACAGAGTTCCATGTAGTCATGGCTCTATGTGGTACTGTGGAATAGAGTTCCATGTAGTCATGGCTCTATGTATTACTGTGGAATAGAGTTCCATGTAGTCATGGCTCTATGTAGTGCTGTGGAATAGAGTTCCATGTGGTCATGGCTCTATGTAGGACTGTGGAACAGAGTTCCATGTAGTCATGGCTCTATGTAGTACTGTGGAATAGAGTTCCATGTAGTCGTGGCTCTATGTAGTACTGTGGAATAGAGTTCCATGTAGTCGTGGCTCTATGTAGTACTGTGGAATAGAGTTCCATGTAGTCGTGGCTCTATGTAGTACTGTGGAATAGAGTTCCATGTAGTCATGGCTCTATGTAGTACTGTGGAATAGAGTTCCATGTAGTCATGGCTCTATGTAGTACTGTGGAATAGAGTTCCATGTAGTCATGGCTCTATGTAGTACTGTGGAATAGAGTTCCATGTAGTCATGGCTCTATGTAGTACTGTGGAATAGAGTTCCATGTAGTCATGGCTCTATGTAGTACTGTGGAATAGAGTTCCATGTAGTCATGGCTCTATGTAGTACTGTGGAATAGAGTTCCATGTAGTCATGGCTCTATGTAGTACTGTGGAATAGAGTTCCATGTAGTCATGGCTCTATGTAGTACTGTGGAATAGAGTTCCATGTAGTCATGGCTCTATGTGGTACTGTGGAATAGAGTTCCATGTAGTCATGGCTCTATGTGGTACTGTGGAATAGAGTTCCATGTAGTCATGGCTCTATGTAGTACTGTGGAATAGAGTTCCATGTTGTCATGGCTCTATGTAGTACTGTGGAATAGAGTTCCATGTAGTCGTGGCTCTATGTAGTACTGTGGAATAGAGTTCCATGTAGTCGTGGCTCTATGTAGTACTGTGGAATAGAGTTCCATGTAGTCGTGGCTCTATGTAGTACTGTGGAATAGAGTTCCATGTAGTCGTGGCTCTATGTAGTACTGTGGAATAGAGTTCCATGTAGTCGTGGCTCTATGTAGTACTGTGGAATAGAGTTCCATGTAGTCGTGGCTCTATGTAGAACTGTGGAATAGAGTTCCATGTAGTCGTGGCTCTATGTAGAACTGTGGAATAGAGTTCCATGTAGTCGTGGCTCTATGTAGTACTGTGGAATAGAGTTCCATGTAGTCGTGGCTCTATGTAGTACTGTGGAATAGAGTTCCATGTGGTCGTGGCTCTATGTAGTACTGTGGAATAGAGTTCCATGTGGTCGTGGCTCTATGTAGTACTGTGGAATAGAGTTCCATGTGGTCGTGGCTCTATGTAGTACTGTGGAATAGAGTTCCATGTAGTCGTGGCTCTATGTAGTACTGTGGAATAGAGTTCCATGTAGTCGTGGCTCTATGTAGTACTGTGGAATAGAGTTCCATGTAGTCGTGGCTCTATGTAGTACTGTGGAATAGAGTTCCATGTAGTCGTGGCTCTATGTAGTACTGTGGAATAGAGTTCCATGTAGTCATGGCTATATGTAGTACTGTGGAATAGAGTTCCATGTAGTCATGGCTCTATGTAGTACTGTGGAATAGAGTTCCATGTAGTCATGGCTCTATGTAATACTGTGGAATAGAGTTCCATGTAGTCATGGCTCTATGTAGTACTGTGGAATAGAGTTCCATGTAGTCATGGCTCTATGTAGTACTGTGGAAAAGAGTTCCATGTAGTCATGGCTCTATGTAGTACTGTGGAATAGAGTTCCATGTAGTCATGGCTCTATGTAGTACTGTGGAATAGAGTTCCATGTAGTCATGGCTCTATGTAGTACTGTGGAATAGAGTTCCATGTAGTCATGGCTCTATGTAGTACTGTGGAATAGAGTTCCATGTAGTCATGGCTCTATGTAGTACTGTGGAATAGAGTTCCATGTAGTCATGGCTCTATGTAGTACTGTGGAATAGAGTTCCATGTAGTCATGGCTCTATGTAGTACTGTGGAATAGAGTTCCATGTAGTCATGGCTCTATGTAGTACTGTGGAATAGAGTTCCATGTAGTCATGGCTCTATGTAGTACTGTGGAATAGAGTTCCATGTAGTCATGGCTCTATGTAGTACTGTGGAATAGAGTTCCATGTGGTCATGGCTCTATGTAGTACTGTGGAATAGAGTTCCATGTGGTCATGGCTCTATGTAGGACTGTGGAACAGAGTTCCATGTAGTCATGGCTCTATGTGGTACTGTGGAATAGAGTTCCATGTAGTCATGGCTCTATGTAGTACTGTGGAACAGAGTTCCATGTAGTCATGGCTCTATGTGGTACTGTGGAATAGAGTTCCATGTAGTCATGGCTCTATGTGGTACTGTGGAATAGAGTTCCATGTAGTCATGGCTCTATGTAGTACTGTGGAATAGAGTTCCATGTAGTCATGGCTCTATGTAGTACTGTGGAATAGAGTTCCATGTAGTCATGGCTCTATATAGTACTGTGGAATAGAGTTCCATGTAGTCGTGGCTCTATGTAGTACTGTGGAATAGAGTTCCATGTAGTCGTGGCTCTATGTAGTACTGTGGAATAGAGTTCCATGTAGTCGTGGCTCTATGTAGTACTGTGGAATAGAGTTCCATGTAGTCATGGCTCTATGTAGTACTGTGGAATAGAGTTCCATGTAGTCGTGGCTCTATGTAGTACTGTGGAATAGAGTTCCATGTAGTCGTGGCTCTATGTAGTACTGTGGAATAGAGTTCCATGTAGTCGTGGCTCTATGTAGTACTGTGGAATAGAGTTCCATGTAGTCGTGGCTCTATGTAGAACTGTGGAATAGAGTTCCATGTGGTCGTGGCTCTATGTAGAACTGTGGAATAGAGTTCCATGTGGTCGTGGCTCTATGTAGTACTGTGGAATAGAGTTCCATGTGGTCGTGGCTCTATGTAGTACTGTGGAATAGAGTTCCATGTGGTCGTGGCTCTATGTAGTACTGTGGAATAGAGTTCCATGTGGTCGTGGCTCTATGTAGTACTGTGGAATAGAGTTCCATGTAGTCGTGGCTCTATGTAGTACTGTGGAATAGAGTTCCATGTAGTCGTGGCTCTATGTAGTACTGTGGAATAGAGTTCCATGTAGTCGTGGCTCTATGTAGTACTGTGGAATAGAGTTCCATGTAGTCCTGGCTCTATTTAGTACTGTGGAATAGAGTTCCATGTAGTCATGGCTATATGTAGTACTGTGGAATAGAGTTCCATGTAGTCATGGCTCTATGTAGTACTGTGGAATAGAGTTCCATGTAGTCATGGCTCTATGTAGTACTGTGGAATAGAGTTCCATGTAGTCATGGCTCTATGTAGTACTGTGGAAAAGAGTTCCATGTAGTCATGGCTCTATGTAGTACTGTGGAATAGAGTTCCATGTAGTCATGGCTCTATGTAGTACTGTGGAATAGAGTTCCATGTAGTCATGGCTCTATGTAGTACTGTGGAATAGAGTTCCATGTAGTCATGGCTCTATGTGGTACTGTGGAATAGAGTTCCATGTAGTCATGGCTCTATGTATTACTGTGGAATAGAGTTCCATGTAGTCATGGCTCTATGTAGTACTGTGGAATAGAGTTCCATGTAGTCATGGCTCTATGTAGTACTGTGGAATAGAGTTCCATGTAGTCATGGCTCTATGTAGTACTGTGGAATAGAGTTCCATGTAGTCATGGCTCTATATAGTACTGTGGAATAGAGTTCCATGTAGTCATGGCTCTATGTAGTACTGTGGAATAGAGTTCCATGTAGTCATGGCTCTATGTAGTACTGTGGAATAGAGTTCCATGTGGTCATGGCTCTATGTAGGACTGTGGAACAGAGTTCCATGTAGTCATGGCTCTATGTATTACTGTGGAATAGAGTTCCATGTAGTCATGGCTCTATGTAGTACTGTGGAACAGAGTTCCATGTAGTCATGGCTCTATGTAGTACTGTGGAATAGAGTTCCATGTTGTCGTGGCTCTATGTAGTACTGTGGAATAGAGTTCCATGTAGTCGTGGCTCTATGTAGTACTGTGGAATAGAGTTCCATGTAGTCGTGGCTCTATGTAGTACTGTGGAATAGAGTTCCATGTAGTCGTGGCTCTATGTAGTACTGTGGAATAGAGTTCCATGTAGTCGTGGCTCTATGTAGTACTGTGGAATAGAGTTCCATGTAGTCGTGGCTCTATGTAGTACTGTGGAATAGAGTTCCATGTAGTCGTGGCTCTATGTAGAACTGTGGAATAGAGTTCCATGTAGTCGTGGGTCTATGTAGAACTGTGGAATAGAGTTCCATGTGGTCGTGGCTCTATGTAGTACTGTGGAATAGAGTTCCATGTGGTCGTGGCTCTATGTAGTACTGTGGAATAGAGTTCCATGTGGTCGTGGCTCTATGTAGTACTGTGGAATAGAGTTCCATGTGGTCGTGGCTCTATGTAGTACTGTGGAATAGAGTTCCATGTAGTCGTGGCTCTATGTAGTACTGTGGAATAGAGTTCCATGTAGTCGTGGCTCTATGTAGTACTGTGGAATAGAGTTCCATGTAGTCGTGGCTCTATGTAGTACTGTGGAATAGAGTTCCATGTAGTCGTGGCTCTATGTAGTACTGTGGAATAGAGTTCCATGTAGTCGTGGCTCTATGTAGTACTGTGGAATAGAGTTCCATGTGGTCGTGGCTATATGTAGTACTGTGGAATAGAGTTCCATGTAGTCATGGCTCTATGTAGTACTGTGGAATAGAGTTCCATGTAGTCATGGCTCTATGTAGTACTGTGGAATAGAGTTCCATGTAGTCATGGCTCTATGTAGTACTGTGGAAAAGAGTTCCATGTAGTCATGGCTCTATGTAGTACTGTGGAATAGAGTTCCATGTAGTCATGGCTCTATGTAGTACTGTGGAATAGAGTTCCATGTAGTCATGGCTCTATGTAGTACTGTGGAATAGAGTTCCATGTAGTCATGGCTCTATGTGGTACTGTGGAATAGAGTTCCATGTAGTCATGGCTCTATGTATTACTGTGGAATAGAGTTCCATGTAGTCATGGCTCTATGTAGTACTGTGGAATAGAGTTCCATGTAGTCATGGCTCTATGTAGTACTGTGGAATAGAGTTCCATGTAGTCATGGCTCTATGTCGTACTGTGGAATAGAGTTCCATGTAGTCATGGCTCTATGTAGTACTGTGGAATAGAGTTCCATGTAGTCATGGCTCTATGTAGGACTGTGGAATAGAGTTCCATGTAGTCGTGACTCTATGTAGTACTGTGGAATAGAGTTCCATGTAGTCGTGGCTCTATGTAGTACTGTGGAATAGAGTTCCATGTAGTCGTGTCTATGTAGTACTGTGGAATAGAGTTCCATGTAGTCGTGACTCTATGTAGTACCGTGGAATAGAGTTCCATGTAGTCGTGGCTCTATGTAGTACCGTGGAATAGAGTTCCATGTAGTCGTGGCTCTATGTAGGACTGTGGAATAGAGTTCCATGTAGTCGTGGCTCTATGCAGTACTGTGGAATAGAGTTCCATGTAGTCATGGTTCTATGTAGTACTGTGGAATAGAGTTCCATGTAGTCGTGGCTCTATGCAGTACTGTGGAATAGAGTTCCATGTAGTCATGGTTCTATGTAGTACTGTGGAATAGAGTTCCATGTAGTCATGGCTCTATGTAGGACTGTGGAATAGAGTTCCATGTAGTCGTGGCTCTATGTAGTACTGTGGAATAGAGTTCCATGTTGTCGTGGCTCTATGTGGTACTGTGCGCCTCCCATTGTCTGTTCTGGACTTGGGGACTGTGAAGAGACCTTTGGTGGCATGTCTTGTGGGGTAGTCATGGGTGTCTAAGTGCTAGTTGTTTAAACAGACAGCTCAGTGTTTTCAACATGTCAATACCTCTCACAAATACAACTAGGGATGAAATCTATCTCTCCTCTACTTTGAGCCAGGAGAGTTGGACGTGCATATTATTCATCTTTGCGCTCTGTGTACATCCAAGGCCCAGCCGTGCTGCCATGTTCTGAGCCAATTGCAATTTTCTTAAGTCCCTCTTTGTGGCACCTGACCACACGACTGAACAGTAGTCAAGGTGTGACAAAACTAGAGCCTGTAGGACCTGCCTTGTTGATAGTGTTGTTAAGAAGGTAGAAACTAGGGCCTGTAGGACCTGCCTTGTTGATAGTGTTGTTAAGAAGCTAGAAGCTAGGGCCTGTAGGACCTGCCTTGTTGATAGTGTTGTTAAGAAGGTAGAAACTAGGGCCTGTAGGACCTGCCTTGTTGATAGTGTTGTTAAGAAGGTAGAAATCAGGGCCTGTAGGAACTGCCTTGTTGATTGTGTTGTTAAGAAGGTAGAAACTAGGGCCTGTAGGACCTGCCTTGTTGATAGTGTTGTTAAGAAGGTAGAAACTAGGGCCTGTAGGACCTGCCTTGTTGATAGTGTTGTTAAGAAGGTAGAAACTAGGGCCTGTAGGACCTGCCTTATTGATTGTGTTGTTAAGAAGGTAGAAACTAGGGCCTGTAGGACCTGCCTTGTTGATAGTGTTGTTAAGAAGGTAGAAACTAGGGCCTGTAGGACCTGCCTTGTTGATAGTGTTGTTAAGAAGGTAGAAACTAGGGCCTGTAGGACCTGCCTTGTTGATAGTGTTGTTAAGAAGGTAGAAACTAGGGCCTGTAGGACCTGCCTTGTTGATAGTGTTGTTAAGAAGCTAGAAGCTAGGGCCTGTAGGACCTGCCTTGTTGATAGTGTTGTTAAGAAGGTAGAAACTAGGGCCTGTAGGACCTGCCTTGTTGATAGTGTTGTTAAGAAGGTAGAAATCAGGGCCTGTAGGAACTGCCTTGTTGATTGTGTTGTTAAGAAGGTAGAAACTAGGGCCTGTAGGACCTGCCTTGTTGATTGTGTTGTTAAGAAGGTAGAAACTAGGGCCTGTAGGACCTGCCTTGTTGATAGTGTTGTTAAGAAGGTAGAAACTAGGGCCTGTAGGACCTGCCTTGTTGATAGTGTTGTTAAGAAGGTAGAAACTATGGCCTGTAGGACCTGCCTTGTTGATTGTGTTGTTAAGAAGGTAGAAACTAGGCCTGTAGGACCTGCCTTGTTGATAGTGTTGTTAAGAAGGTAGAAACTAGGGCCTGTAGGACCTGCCTTGTTGATAGTGTTGTTAAGAAGGTAGAAACTAGGGCCTGTAGGACCTGCCTTGTTGATAGTGTTGTTAAGAAGGTAGAAACTAGGGCCTGTAGGACCTGCCTTGTTGATAGTGTTGTTAAGAAGCTAGAAGCTAGGGCCTGTAGGACCTGCCTTGTTGATAGTGTTGTTAAGAAGGTAGAAACTAGGGCCTGTAGGACCTGCCTTGTTGATAGTGTTGTTAAGAAGGTAGAAATCAGGGCCTGTAGGAACTGCCTTGTTGATTGTGTTGTTAAGAAGGTAGAAACTAGGGCCTGTAGGACCTGCCTTGTTGATTGTGTTGTTAAGAAGGTAGAAACTAGGGCCTGTAGGACCTGCCTTGTTGATAGTGTTGTTAAGAAGGTAGAAACTAGGGCCTGTAGGACCTGCCTTGTTGATAGTGTTGTTAAGAAGGTAGAAACTATGGCCTGTAGGACCTGCCTTGTTGATAGTGTTGTTAAGAAGGTAGAAACTAGGGCCTGTAGGACCTGCCTTGTTGATTGTGTTGTTAAGAAGGTAGAAACTAGGGCCTGTAGGACCTGCCTTGTTGATAGTGTTGTTAAGAAGGTAGAAACTAGGGCCTGTAGGACCTGCCTTGTTGATAGTGTTGTTAAGAAGGTAGAAACTAGGGCCTGTAGGACCTGCCTTGTTGATTGTGTTGTTAAGAAGGTAGAAACTAGGGCCTGTAGGACCTGCCTTGTTGATTGTGTTGTTAAGAAGGTAGAAACTAGGGCCTGTAGGACCTGCCTTGTTGATAGTGTTGTTAAGAAGGTAGAAACTAGGGCCTGTAGGACCTGCCTTGTTGATTGTGTTGTTAAGAAGGTAGAAACTAGGGCCTGTAGGACCTGCCTTGTTGATTGTGTTGTTAAGAAGGTAGAAACTAGGGCCTGTAGGACCTGCCTTATTGATTGTGTTGTTAAGAAGGTAGAAACTAGGGCCTGTAGGACCTGCCTTGTTGATTGTGTTGTTAAGAAGGTAGAAACTAGCGCCTGTAGGACCTGCCTTGTTGATAGTGTTGTTAAGAAGGTAGAAACTAGGGCCTGTAGGACCTGCCTTGTTGATAGTGAAGTTAAGAAGGCAGAGCAGCACTTTATCATGGACAGACTTCTCCCATCTTATCAATATGTTTTGACCATGACAGTTTACATTCTAGTGTTACTACAAGCAGTTTAGTCACCTCAACTTGCTCAATTTCCACATGATTCATTACAAGATTTAGTTGAGGTTTAGGGTTTAGTGGATGATTTGTTCCAAATATAATGCTTTTAGTTGTAGAAATATTTTAGGCTAACTTATTCCTTTCAACCCATTCTACTAACTTATTCCTTGCCACCCACTCTGAAACTAACTGCAGAGCTCTTTGTTAAGTGTTGCAGTCTTTTCAGTCACTGTGGTAGCTGACGTGAGTCACACGCATACATAGACACTCTGGCTTTACTGTACAGAAACCCAGCCTCAAACTGCTATCAGCAAGCAATGCAGGTGTAGAAGCACAGTGGCTTGGAGAAACTCCCTAGAAAGGCTGGAACCTAGGAAGAAACCTAGAGAGGAACCAGGCTCTGAGGGGTGGCCCGTCCTCTTCTGGCTTTGTCGGGTGGAGATTATAACAGAACATGACCAAGATGTTCGAACGTTCATAGATGACCTGCAGGGTCAAACAATAATAATCACAGTGGTTGATAGACAACAATCATTTTTTCACCTCTTCCACACTCACTGTACAGAATTAAAAAATGATCATTCTTGTCTTTCATAATTTGGTCAGATATACTTGGATGTGTAGTGTCAGCGTTTGTTTTCTGTGGCATGTCTTCCCGAAATGTGCTAATCTTGCAACTGAAAAATCATTGAAGTAGTTGGCAAGTCGGTTTTGAAATGAATGAGCCATTTGATTCATTGAAAGAAGGAGCAGAATTTGCTTATTTTCCTAAAGTGTTTTTTACTATCATTCTTTGTCATTTATCTTCGTTTCATAGTGTAGTTTCTTCTTGTTTTTATTCAGTTTAGTCTCGTGATTTGTCAACTTGCAGTTCGTTTGCCAATCGGTTGTGCAGCCAGACTTATTTGCCATCTCTTTGCCTCATCCCTCTCAACCAAACCCTTTTTAAATTCCTCATCAGTTCACAAGGATAAATGTTTTTACAGCCATTTTCTTAATGGGTGCTTATTAGTAACTGGGGTAAGTAGTTTCATTAATGTGTCCAGGGCAGCGTCTGGTCATTACACACCACAGACCAGCAGCGTCTGGTTGCTCCTCATTACACACCACAGACCAGCAGCGTCTGGTTGCTCCTCATTACACACCACAGACCAGTAGCGTCTGGTTGCTCCTCATTACACACCACAGACCAGCAGCGTCTGGTTGCTCCTCATTACACACCACAGACCAGCAGCGTCTGGTTGCTCCTCATTACACACCACAGACCAGCAGCATCTGGTTGCTCCTCATTACACACCACAGACCAGCAGCGTCTGGTTGCTCCTCATTACACACCACAGACCAGCTGCGTCTGGTTGCTCCTCATTACACACCACAGACCAGCAGCGTCTGGTTGCTCCTCATTACACACCACAGACCAGCAGCGTCTGGTTGCTCCTCATTACACACCACAGACCAGCAGCGTCTGGTTGCTCCTCATTACACACCACAGACCAGCAGCGTCTGGTTGCTCCTCATTACTCACCACAGACCAGCAGCGTCTGGTTGCTCCTCATTACACACCACAGACCAGCAGAGTCTGGTTGCTCCTCATTACACACCACAGACCAGCAGCGTCTGGTTGCTCCTCATTACACACCACAGACCAGCAGCGTCTGGTTGCTCCTCATTACACACCACAGACCAGCAGCGTCTGGTTGCTCCTCATTACACACCACAGACCAGCAAAAATGATTTGCATCATCAACATAGGAATCACTACAAGACGTATGACCTCTTCTACATTGTATGAGACAGGCACATGACATATTTTCATCTCTGTCCTGTCAGACTATGGTGACCCTGGATGAGACTGGAAGTGATCATGAGATGGAGGAAGTGCAGCCCAAGAAGTCTCCAGAACCAGCCCAGAACACAGGTACAGGTATCTGTCAGATCAGAACCAGCCCAGACCCGGCACGCTGACAACACAGGTACAGCTATCTGTTAGATCAGAACCAGCCCAGACCCGGTACACTGACAACACAGGTACAGGTATCTGTTAGATCAGAACCAGCCCAGACCCGGTACACTGACAACACAGGTACAGGTATCTGTTAGATCAGAACCAGCCCAGACCCGGTACACTGACAACACAGGTACAGGTATCTGTTAGATCAGAACCAGCCCAGACCCGGCACGCTGACAACACAGGTACAGCTATCTGTTAGATCAGAACCAGCCCAGACCCGGCACGCTGACAACACAGGTACAGGTATCTGTTAGATCAGAACCAGCCCAGACCCGGCACGCTGACAACACAGGTACAGGTATCTGTTAGATCAGAACCAGCCCAGACCCGCACGCTGACAACACAGGTACAGGTATCTGTTAGATCAGAACCAGCCCAGACCCGCACGCTGACAACACAGGTACAGGTATCTGTTAGATCAGAACCAGCCCAGACCCGGCACGCTGACAACACAGGTACAGCTATCTGTTAGATCAGAACCAGCCCAGACCCGGCACGCTGACAACACAGGTACAGGTATCTGTTAGATCAGAACCAGCCCAGACCCGGTACACTGACAACACAGGTACAGGTATCTGTCAGATCAGAACCAGCCCAGACCCGGTACACTGACAACACAGGTACAGGTATCTGTTAGATCAGAACCAGCCCAGACCCGGTACACTGACAACACAGGTACAGGTATCTGTCAGATCAGAACCAGCCCAGACCCGGTACACTGACAACACAGGTACAGGTATCTGTTAGATCAGAACCAGCCCAGACCCGGTACACTGACAACACAGGTACAGGTATCTGTCAGATCAGAACCAGCCCAGACCCGGCACACTGACAACACAGGTACAGGTATCTGTCAGATCAGAACCAGCCCAGACCCGGTGTGTTGACAACACAGGTACAGGTCAGATCAGTATTAGATCAGAGCGACTGTGTTTCTGTTAGATCAGAGCGACTGTGTTTCTGTTAGATCAGAGCGACTGTGTGTGTCTGTTAGATCAGAGCGACTGTGTTTCTGTTAGATCAGAGCGACTGTGTGTGTTAGATCAGAGCGACTGTGTTTCTGGTAGATCAGAGCGACTGTGTTTCTGGTAGATCAGAGCGACTGTGTTTCTGGTAGATCAGAGCGACTGTGTGTTTCTGTTAGATCAGAGTGACTGTGTGTTTCTGGTAGATCAGAGCGACTGTGTTTCTGGTAGATCAGAGCGACTGTGTTTCTGTTAGATCAGAGCGACTGTGTTTCTGTTAGATCAGAGCGACTGTGTTTCTGGTAGATCAGAGCGACTGTGTTTCTGGTAGATCAGAGCAACTGTGTTTCTGTTAGATCAGAGCGACTGTGTTTCTGTTAGATCAGAGCGACTGTGTTTCTGTTAGATCAGAGCGACTGTGTTTCTGTTAGATCAGAGCGACTGTGTTCTGGTAGATCAGAGCGACTGTGTTTCTGTTAGATCAGAGCGACTGTGTTTCTGTTAGATCAGAGCGACTGTGTTTCTGTTAGATCCGAGCGACTGTGTTTCTGTTAGATCAGAGCGACTGTGTGTGTCTGTTAGATCAGAGCGACTGTGTTTCTGTTAGATCAGAGCGACTGTGTGTGTTAGATCAGAGCGACTGTGTTTCTGGTAGATCAGAGCGACTGTGTTTCTGTTAGATCAGAGCGACTGTGTGTTAGATCAGAGCGACTGTGTTTCTGGTAGATCAGAGCGACTGTGTGTTTCTGTTAGATCAGAGTGACTGTGTGTTTCTGGTAGATCAGAGCGACTGTGTTTCTGGTAGATCAGAGCGACTGTGTTTCTGTTAGATCAGAGCGACTGTGTTTCTGTTAGATCAGAGCGACTGTGTTTCTGGTAGATCAGAGCGACTGTGTTTCTGGTAGATCAGAGCGACTGTGTTTCTGTTAGATCAGAGCGACTGTGTTTCTCTTAGATCAGAGCGACTGTGTTTCTGTTAGATCAGAGAGACTGTGTTTCTGTTAGATCCGAGCGACTGTGTTTCTGTTAGATCTGAGCGACTGTGTGTGTCTGTTAGATCAGAGCGACTGTGTTTCTGTTAGATCAGAGCGACTGTGTGTGTTAGATCAGAGCGACTGTGTTTCTGGTAGATCAGAGCGACTGTGTTTCTGTTAGATCAGAGCGACTGTGTGTGTTAGATCAGAGCGACTGTGTTTCTGGTAGATCAGAGCGACTGTGTGTTTCTGTTAGATCAGAGTGACTGTGTGTTTCTGGTAGATCAGAGCGACTGTGTTTCTGTTAGATCAGAGCGACTGTGTTTCTGTTAGATCAGAGCGACTGTGTTTCTGGTAGATCAGAGCGACTGTGTTTCTGTTAGATCAGAGCGACTGTGTTTCTGGTAGATCAGAGCGACTGTGTGTTTCTGTTAGATCAGAGCGACTGTGTTTCTGTTAGATCAGAGCGACTGTGTTTCTGTTAGATCAGAGCGACTGTGTTTCTGGTAGATCAGAGCGACTGTGTTTCTGTTAGATCAGAGCGACTGTGTTTCTGTTAGATCAGAGTGACTGTGTGTTTCTGTTAGATCAGAGCGACTGTGTTTCTGTTAGATCAGAGCGACTGTGTTTCTGTTAGATCAGAGCGACTGTGTTTCTGTTAGATCAGAGCGACTGTGTTTCTGGTAGATCAGAGCAACTGTGTTTCTGTTAGATCAGAGCGACTGTGTTTCTGTTAGATCAGAGCGACTGTGTTTCTGTTAGATCAGAGCGACTGTGTTTCTGTTAGATCAGAGCGACTGTGTTTCTGGTAGATCAGAGCGACTGTGTTTCTGTTAGATCAGAGCGACTGTGTTTCTGTTAGATCAGAGCGACTGTGTTTCTGTTAGATCCGAGCGACTGTGTTTCTGTTAGATCAGAGCGACTGTGTGTGTCTGTTAGATCAGAGCGACTGTGTTTCTGTTAGATCAGAGCGACTGTGTGTGTTAGATCAGAGCGACTGTGTTTCTGGTAGATCAGAGCGACTGTGTTTCTGTTAGATCAGAGCGACTGTGTGTGTTAGATCAGAGCGACTGTGTTTCTGGTAGATCAGAGCGACTGTGTGTTTCTGTTAGATCAGAGTGACTGTGTGTTTCTGGTAGATCAGAGCGACTGTGTTTCTGGTAGATCAGAGCGACTGTGTTTCTGTTAGATCAGAGCGACTGTGTTTCTGTTAGATCAGAGCGACTGTGTTTCTGGTAGATCAGAGCGACTGTGTTTCTGTTAGATCAGAGCGACTGTGTTTCTCTTAGATCAGAGCGACTGTGTGTCTGTTAGATCAGAGAGACTGTGTTTCTGTTAGATCAGAGAGACTGTGTTTCTGTTAGATCCGAGCGACTGTGTTTCTGTTAGATCTGAGCGACTGTGTGTGTCTGTTAGATCAGAGCGACTGTGTTTCTGTTAGATCAGAGCGACTGTGTGTGTAGATCAGAGCGACTGTGTTTCTGGTAGATCAGAGCGACTGTGTTTCTGTTAGATCAGAGCGACTGTGTGTGTTAGATCAGAGCGACTGTGTTTCTGGTAGATCAGAGCGACTGTGTGTTTCTGTTAGATCAGAGTGACTGTGTGTTTCTGGTAGATCAGAGCGACTGTGTTTCTGTTAGATCAGAGCGACTGTGTTTCTGTTAGATCAGAGCGACTGTGTTTCTGGTAGATCAGAGCGACTGTGTTTCTGTTAGATCAGAGCGACTGTGTTTCTGGTAGATCAGAGCGACTGTGTGTTTCTGTTAGATCAGAGCGACTGTGTTTCTGTTAGATCAGAGCGACTGTGTTTCTGTTAGATCAGAGCGACTGTGTTTCTGGTAGATCAGAGCGACTGTGTTTCTGTTAGATCAGAGCGACTGTGTTTCTGTTAGATCAGAGTGACTGTGTGTTTCTGTTAGATCAGAGCGACTGTGTTTCTGTTAGATCAGAGCGACTGTGTTTCTGTTAGATCAGAGCGACTGTGTTTCTGTTAGATCAGAGCGACTGTGTTTCTGTTAGATCAGAGCGACTGTGTTTCTGTTAGATCAGAGCGACTGTGTTTCTGTTAGATCAGAGCGACTGTGTTTCTGTTAGATCAGAGCGACTGTGTTTCTGTTAGATCAGAGCGACTGTGTGTCTGTGATGTGAAGGGTTTAGGGACATTAGTGTGTGGGTGAAGGGTTAGGGGCATTAAATAGTGTGTTGGTGAAGGGGTTAGGGGCATTAAATAGTGTGTGGGTGAAGGGTTTAGGGGCATTAAATAGTGTGTGGGTGAAGGGTTTAGGGACATTAGTGTGTGGGTGAAGGGGTTAGGGGCATTAAATAGTGTGTGGGTGAAGGGTTTAGGGACATTAGTGTGTGGGTGAAGGGGTTAGGGGCATTAAATAGTGTGTTGGTGAAGGGGGGTTAGGGGCATTAAATAGTGTGTGGGTGAAGGGTTTAGGGGCATTAAATAGTGTGTGGGTGAAGGGGTTAGGGGCATTAAATAGTGTGTGGGTGAAGGGTTTAGGGACATTAGTGTGTGGGTGAAGGGTTTAGGGACATTAGTGTGTGGGTGAATTAAAAATAGTGTGTTGGTGAAGGGGGGTTAGGGGCATTAAATAGTGTGTTGGTGGGGTTAAGGGGCATTAAATAGTGTGTTGGTGAAGGGGGGTTAATTAAATAGTGTGTTGGTGAAGGGGGGTTAGGGGCATTAAATAGTGTGTTGG
>NW_027009541.1:0-43720 GCF_036934945.1 Oncorhynchus masou masou | reverse complement strand
GAAAGACACATTAGTCTGAGGGAAAGACATGTTAGTCTGAGGAAAGACATAGTCTGAAAGACACATTAGTCTGAGGAAAGAACACGTTAGTCTGAGGGAAAGACATATTAGTCTGGGGAAAGACACATTAGTCTGAGGGAAAGACACATTAGTCTGGAGAACATGTTAAGTCTGAGGGAAGGCACATTAGTCTGAGGGAAAGACATATTCGTCTGGGGAAAGACACATTAGTCTGAGGGAAAGACATATTAGTCTGAGGAAAGACACATTAGTCTGAGAAGACACACATTAGTCTGAGGAAAGACATATTAGTCTGGGGAAAGACACATTAGTCAGGGAAAGACACATTAGTCTGAGGAAAGACACCAATAAGTCTGAGGAAAGACGCATTAGTCTGAGGGAAAGACACATTAGTCTGGGGGAAAGACATATTAGTCTGAGGGAAAGACACATTAGTCTGAGGGAAAGACACATTAGTCTGAGGAAAGACATATTAGTCTGAGGAAAGACATATTAGTCTGAGGGAAGGACATAGTCTGAGGAAAGACACATTAGTCTGAGGAAAGACATATTAGTCTGAGGGAAAGACACATTAGTCTGAGGGAAAGACACATTAGTCTGAGGGAAAGACATATTCGTCTGAGAAAGACATATTAGTCTGAGGAAAGACATATTAGTCTGAGGAAAGACACATTAGTCTGAGGGAAAGACATATTAGTCTGAGGAAAGAAACATTAGTCTGAGGGAAAGACACATTAGTCTGAGGGAAAGACATATTAGTCTGAGGGAAAGACACATTAGTCTGAGGGAAAGACACATTAGTCTGAGGGAAAGACACATTAGTCTGAGGAAAGACACATTAGTCTGAGGGAAAGACACATTAGTCTGGGGAAAGACATATTCGTCTGAGGGAAAGACACATTAGTCTGAGGGAAAGACACATTAGTCTGAAAGACACATTAGTCTGAGGAAAGACATATTAGTCTGAGACATATTAGTCTGAGGGAAAGACACATTAGTCTGAGGGAAAGACATATTAGTCTGAGGGAAAGACATATTAGTCTGAGGGAAAGACACATTAGTCTGAGGAAAGACATATTAGTCTGAGGAAAGACATATTAGTCTGAGGAAAGACATATTAGTCTGAGGGAAAGACACATTAGTCTGAGGGAAAGACACGTGGTCTGAGGAAGAAACATTAGTCTGAGGAAAGACACAATAGTCTGAGGAAAGACACATTAGTCTGAGGGGAAAGACATTAGTCTGAGGGAAGACACATTAGTCTGAGGAAAGACACAAAGGACACATTAGTCTGAGGGAAAGACACATTAGTCTGAGGAAAGACACATTAGTCTGAGGAAAGACACATTAGTCTGGGAAAGACACATTAGTCTGAGGGAAAGACACATTAGTCTGGGGAAAGACACATTAGTCTGAGGAAAGACACATTAGTCTGAGGGAAAGACATATTAGTCTGAGTCTGGGGAAAGACACATTAGTCTGAGGGAAAGACATATTAGTCTGAGGGAAAGACACATTAGTCAGGGGAAAGACACATTAGTCTGAGGGAAAGACACATTAGTCTGAGGGAAAGACATATTAGTCTGAGGGAAAGACACATTAGTCTGAGGGAAAGACATATTAGTCTGAGGAAAGACACATTAGTCTAAGGGAAAGACATAGTCTGAGGGAAAAGACATATTAGTCTGAGGGGAAAGACACATTAGTCTGAGGGAAAGACATTAGTCTGAGGGAAAGACACATTAGTCTGAGGAAAGACACATTAGTCTGAGGAAAGACACATTAGTCTGAGGAAAGACACATTAGTCTGAGGGAAAGACATATTAGTCTGAGGGAAACACATTTAGTCTGAGGGAAAGACATGTGCGTCTGAGGGAAAGACACATTAGTCTGAGGGAAAGACACATTAGTCTGAGGGAAAGACACATTAGTCTGAAGGGAAAGACACATTAGTCTGAGGAAAGACACATTAGTCTAAGGGGAAATACATATTAGTCTGAGGGAAAGACACATTAGTCTGAGGGAAAGACACATTAGTCTGGGGGAAAGGGAAAGACACATTAGTCTGAGGGAAAGACATATTAGTCTGAGGAAAGACACATTAGTCTGAGGGAAAGACATAGTCTGAGGGAAAGACATATTAGTCTGAGGGAAAGACACATTAGTCTGAGGGAAAGACATATTAGTCAGAGGGGAAAGACATATTAGTCTGAGGGGGAAAGACATATTAGTCTGAGGAAAGACACATTAGTCTGAGGAAGACACATTAGTCTGAGGGAAAGACACATTAGTCTGAGGGGAAAGACACATTAGTCTGAGGAAAGACATATTAGTCTGAGGAAAGACACATTAGTCTGAGGGAAAGACACATTAGTCTGAGGAAAGACATATTCGTCTGAGGGGACACACATTAGTCTGAGGGAAAGACACATTAGTCTGAGGAAAGACACATTAGTCTGAGGGAAAGACATATTAGTCTGAGGAAAGACACATTAGTCTGGGGAAAGACACATTAGTCTGGGGGAAGAACATTAGTCTGAGGAAAAGACACATTAGTCTGAGGAAAGACACATTAGTCTGAGGAAAGACACAATAGTCTGAGGGAAAGACGCATTAGTCCTGAGGGAAAGACACATTAGTCTGAGGAAAGACATATTAGTCTGGGAAAGACACACATTAGTCTGAGGGAAAGACATATTCGTCTGAGGAAAGACACATTAGTCTGAGGGAAGACATATTAGTCTGGGGAAGGACATATTAGTCTGAGGAAAGACACATTAGTCTGAGGGAAAGACATATTAGTCTGAGGGAAAGACAGTCTAGGGAAAGAGACACATTAGTCTGAGGGAAGACATATTAGTCTGAGGGAAAGACATATTAGTCTGAGGGAAAGACATATTAGTCTGAGGGAAAGACACATTAGTCTGAGGGAAAGACACATTAGTCTGAGGGAAAGAAACATTAGTCTGAGGGAAAGACACATTAGTCTGAGGGAAAGACACATTAGTCTGAGGGGAAAGACATATTAGTCTGAGGGAAAGACACATTAGTCTGAGGGGAAAGACACATTAGTCTGACACATTAGTCTGGGAAAGACACATTAGTCTGAGGGAAAGACACATTAGTCTGAGGGAAAGACATATTAGTCTGACACAATAGGAAAGACACATTAGTCTGAGGGAAAGACACATATTAGTCTGGGGAAAGACACATTAGTCTGAGGGAAAGACATAAGACACATTAGTCTGAGGGGGAAAGACATATAGGAAAGACACATTAGTCTGAGGAAAGACACATTAGTCTGAGGGAAAGACACATTAGTCTGAGGAAAGACATGTTAGTCTGAGGGAAAGACATATTAGTCTGAGGGAAAGACATATTAGTCTGAGGGAAAGACATATTAGTCTGAGGGAAAGACATATTAGTCTGAGGGAAGAGTCTGAGGAAAGACACACATTAGTCTGAGGAAAGACACATTAGGAAAGACACATTAGTCTGAGGAAAGACACATTAGTCTGAGGGAAAGACACATTAGTCTGAGGGAAAGACACATTAGTCTGAGGGAAAGACATATTAGTCTGAGGGAAAGACACATTAGTCTGAGGAAAGACACATTAGTCTGGGAAAGACACATTAGTCTGAGGAAAGACACATTAGTCTGAGGGAAAGACATTAGTCTGAGGGAAAGACACATTAGTCTGAGGGAAAGACACATTAGTCACATTAGTCTGAGGGAAAGACACATTAGTCTGAGGGAAAGACACATTAGTCATTAGTCTGAGGGAAAGACATATTAGTCAAGACACATTAGTCTGAGGGAAAGACATATTAGTCTGAGGGAAAGACATATTAGTCTGGGAAAGACACATTAGTCTGAGGGAAAGACACATTAGTCTACGGGAAAGACATATTAGTCTGAGGGAAAGACACATTAGTCTGAGGGAAAGACATATTAGTCTGAGGGAAAGACATATTAGTCTGAGGGAAAGACATATTAGTCTGAGGGAAAGACATATTAGTCTGGGGAAAGACATATTAGTCTGAGGGAAAGACATATTAGTCTGAGGAAAGACACATTAGTCTGAGGGAAAGACACATTAGTCTGAGGGAAAGACACATTAGTCTGAGGAAAGACACATTAGTCTGAGGGAAAGACACATTAGTCTGAGGGAAAGACACATTAGTCTGAGGGAAAGACATATTAGTCTGAGGGAAAGACACATTAGTCTGAGGAAGGGAAAGACACATTAGTCTGAGGAAAGACACATTAGTCTGGGAAAGACATATTAGTCTGGGAAAGACATATTAGTCTGAGGAAAGACACATTAGTCTGAGTCTGAGGAAAGACACATTAGTCTGAGGAAAGACACATTAGTCTAAGGGAAAGACACATTAGCCTGAGGGAAAGACATATTAGTCTGAGGAAAGACACATTAGTCTGAGGGAAAGACACATTAGTCTAGGGAAAGACATATTAGTCTGAGGGAAAGACACATTAGTCTGAGGGAAAGACATATTAGTCTGAGGGAAAGACATATTAGTCTGAGGGAAAGACATATTAGTCTGAGGGAAAGACACATTAGTCTGAGGGAAAGACACATTAGTCTGAGGGAAAGACACATTAGTCTACAGGGAAAGACATATTAGTCTGAGGAAAGACACATTAGTCTGAGGGAAAGACACATTAGTCTGAGGGAAAGACACATTCGTCTGAGGAAAGACATATTAGTCTGAGGGAAAGACATATTAGTCACATTAGTCTGAGGAAAGACACATTAGTCTGAGGGAAAGACACATTAGTCTGAGGAAAGACATATTAGTCTGGGGAAAGACACATTAGTCTGAGGAAAGACATATTAGTCTGAGGGAAAGACACATTAGTCTGAGGGAAAGACACATTAGTCTGAGGGAAAGACATATTAGTCTGAGGGAAAGACACATTAGTCTGAGTCTGGGAAAGACATATTAGTCTGAGGGAAAGACACATTAGTCTGAGCCTGGGAAAGACATATTAGTCTGAGGGAAAGACATATTAGTCTGAGGGAAAGACATATTAGTCTGAGGGAAAGACATATTAGTCTGAGGGAAAGACATATTAGTCTGAGGGAAAGACACATTAGTCTGAGGGAAAGACACATTAGTCTGAGGGAAAGACACATTAGTCTGAGGGAAAGACACATTAGTCTGAGGCAAGACACATTAGTCTGAGGGCAAGACACATTAGTCTGAGGGAAAGACACATTAGTCTGAGGGAAAGACATATTAGTCTGAGGGCAAGACACATTAGTCTGAGGGAAAGACACATTAGTCTGAGGGAAAGACACATTAGTCTGAGGGAAAGACATATTCGTCTGAGGGAAAGACGTATTAGTCTGAGGGAAAGACACATTAGTCTGAGGGAAAGACACATTAGTCTGAGGAAAGACACATTCGTCTGAGGGAAAGACATATTAGTCTGAGGGAAAGACACATTAGTCTGAGGGAAAGACACATTAGTCTGAGGGAAAGACACATTAGTCTGAGGGAAAGACATATTAGTCTGAGGGAAAGACACATTAGTCTGAGGGAAAGACATATTAGTCTGAGGGAAAGACACATTAGTCTGAGGGGGAAAGACACATTCGTCTGAGGGAAAGACATATTAGTCTGAGGGAAAGACACATTAGTCTGAGGGAAAGACACATTAGTCTGAGGGAAAGACACATTAGTCTGAGGGAAAGACACATTCGTCTGAGGGAAAGACACATTAGTCTGAGGGAAAGACATAAGGGAAACATATTAGTCTGAGGGAAAGACACATTAGTCTGAGGCAAGACACATTAGTCTGAGGGCAAGACACATTAGTCTGAGGGAAAGACACATTAGTCTGAGGGAAAGACATATTAGTCTGAGGGCAAGACACATTAGTCTGAGGGAAAGACACATTAGTCTGAGGGAAAGACACATTAGTCTGAGGGAAAGACATATTCGTCTGAGGGAAAGACATATTAGTCTGAGGGAAAGACACATTAGTCTGAGGGAAAGACACATTAGTCTGAGGGAAAGACACATTCGTCTGAGGGAAAGACATATTAGTCTGAGGGAAAGACACATTAGTCTGAGGGAAAGACACATTAGTCTGAGGGAAAGACACATTAGTCTGAGGGAAAGACATATTAGTCTGAGGGAAAGACACATTAGTCTGAGGGAAAGACATATTAGTCTGAGGGAAAGACACATTAGTCTGAGGGAAAGACACATTCGTCTGAGGGAAAGACACATTAGTCTGAGGGAAAGACATATTAGTCTGAGGGAAAGACACATTAGTCTGAGGGAAAGACACATTCGTCTGAGGGAAAGACATATTAGTCTGAGGGAAAGACACATTAGTCTACGGGAAAGACATATTAGTCTGAGGGAAAGACACATTAGTCTGAGGGAAAGACATATTAGTCTGAGGGAAAGACACATTAGTCTGAGGGAAAGACACATTCATCTGAGGGAAAGACATATTAGTCTGAGGGAAAGACACATTAGTCTGAGGGAAAGACATATTAGTCTGAGGGAAAGACACATTAGTCTGAGGGAAAGACATATTAGTCTGAGGGAAAGACACATTAGTCTGAGGGAAAGACACATTAATCTGAGGGCAAGACACATTAGTCTGAGGGAAAGACATATTAGTCTGAGGGAAAGACACATTAGTCTGAGGGAAAGACATATTAGTCTGAGGGAAAGACACATTAGTCTGAGGGAAAGACATATTAGTCTGAGGGAAAGACATATTAGTCTGAGGGAAAGACATGTTAGTCTGAGGGAAAGACATATTCGTCTGAGGGAAATATATATTAGTCTGAGGGAAAGACACATTAGTCTGAGGGAAAGACACATTAGTCTGAGGGAAAGACACATTAGTCTAAGGGCAAGACACATTAGCCTGAGGGAAAGACATATTAGTCTGAGGGAAAGACACATTAGTCTGAGGGAAAGACACATTAGTCTACGGGAAAGACATATTAGTCTGAGGGAAAGACACATTAGTCTGAGGGAAAGACATATTAGTCTGAGGGAAAGACACATTAGTCTGAGGGAAAGACACATTCATCTGAGGGAAAGACATATTAGTCTGAGGGAAAGACACATTAGTCTGAGGGAAAGACATATTAGTCTTAGGGAAGGACATATTAGTCTGAGGGAAAGACACATTAGTCTGAGAGAAAGACACATTAGTCTTAGGGCAAGACACATTAGCCTGAGGGAAAGACATATTAGTCTGAGGGAAAGACACATTAGTCTGAGGGAAAGACACATTAGTCTGAGGGAAAGACACATTAGTCTGAGGGAAAGACATATTAGTCTGAGGGAAAGACACATTAGTCTGAGGGAAAGACATATTAGTCTGAGGGAAAGACATATTAGTCTGAGGGAAAGACACATTAGTCTGAGGGAAAGACACATTAGTCTGAGGGAAAGACACATTAGTCTGAGGGAAAGACATATTAGTCTGAGGGAAAGACACATTAGTCTGAGGCAACACACATTAGTCTGAGGGAAAGACACATTAGTCTGAGGGAAAGACACATTAGTCTGAGGCAACACACATTAGTCCGAGGGAAAGACATGTTAGTCTGAGGAAAAGCTGAACTGTTTCTGGTTAACCACCTGTTATAATCTTTTTTTTATTTTTAATATTTTCTAATCTTCACCACAAACCAATTCTGGCACTAAGACCACACTCAACAAGCTGTATAAGCAAACAAGAAACGTTCATGTAGAGGTGGCTTTCCTAATGGCCGGGGATTTTAATGCAGGAAAACTGAAATCTGTCTTACCACATTTCTACCAGTGTGCAACGACAGCTGAAAAAGCTTTAGATCGCCTTAACTCCACACACAGAGATGCGTACAAAGCTCTCTGTCGCCCTCCATTTGGAAAATCTGATCATAACTCTATCCTACTGATTCCTCCTGACAAGCAAAAAACTCAAACAGGAAGTACCAGTGACAATACGGAATAGGTCAATATGGAATAGGTCAATACGGAATAGGTCAATACGGAATAGGTCAATATGGAATAGGTCAATATGGAATAGGTCAATATGGAATAGGTCAATATGGAATAGGTCAATATGGAATAGGTCAATATGGAATAGGTCAATATGGAATAGGTCAATACGGAATAGGTCAATATGGAATAGGTCAATACGGAATAGGTCAATATGGAATAGGTCAATATGGAATAGGTCAATACGGAATAGGTCAATACGGAATAGGTCAATACGGAATAGGTCAATATGGAATAGGTCAATATGGAATAGGTCAATACGGAATAGGTCAATATGGAATAGGTCAATATGGAATAGGTCAATACGGAATAGGTCAATATGGAATAGGTCAATACGGAATAGGTCAATACGGAATAGGTCAATACGGAATAGGTCAATACGGAATAGGACAATACGGAATAGGTCAATACGGAATAGGTCAATATGGAATAGGTCAATATGGAATAGGTCAATATGGAATAGGTCAATATGGAATAGGTCAATACGGAATAGGTCAATATGGAATAGGTCAATACGGAATAGGTCAATACGGAATAGGTCAATACGGAATAGGTCAATACGGAATAGGACAATACGGAATAGGTCAATACGGAATAGGTCAATATGGAATAGGTCAATATGGAATAGGTCAATATGGAATAGGTCAATATGGAATAGGTCAATACGGAATAGGTCAATACGGAATAGGTCAATATGGAATAGGTCAATACGGAATAGGTCAATACGGAATAGGTCAATATGGAATAGGTCAGATGAAGCAGATGCTAAGCTACAGGAATATTTCGCTAGCGCAGACTGGAATATGTTCCCGGATTCATCCGATGGCATTGAGGAGTTTACCAGATCAGTCACCGGCTTCATTAGTTAGTGCATCGATTACTTCGTCCCCATAGTGACCGTACGTACATATCCCAACCAGAAGCCATAAATTACAGGCAACATCCGCACCGAGCTAAAGGCTAGAGCTCCTACTTTCAAGGAGTGGGACACTAATCCTGACGCTTATAAGAAATCCCACTATGCCATCCGATGAACCATTAAACAGTGAATACAGGACTAAGATTGAATCCTACTACACCGGCTGACGCTTGTCGGATGTGGCAGGGCTTGTAAAATATCACAGATTACATAGAGAAACCCAACCAGGAGCTGCCCAGTGACGTGAGCCTGACAGACAAGCTAAATGCCTTCTGCACTCGCTTCGAGGCAAGCAACACTGAACCATGCATGAGAGCACCAGCTGTTACGGACAACTGTGTGATCACTCTCTCCTTAGCCAATGTGAGTAAGACGTTTAAACAAGTCATTATTCACAAGGCTGCAGGGCCAGACGGATTACCAGGACACGTACTCAGAGCATGAGCTGACCAGCTGGCAAGTATCTTTGCTGTTATTTTCAACCTCTCTCTGACTCAGTCTGTAATACCTACGTGTTTCCAGCAGACCACCATAGTCTCTGTGCCCAAGAAAGCCTAGGTCCCTGTCAAAAACTCCTGACTGCCAAGTCATAGACTGTTCTCTCTGCTAATGCACTGCAAGCGGTACCGATGCAGTCTGGAACCAACAGGGCACTGAACAGCTTCTACCCCAAGCCATAAGGCTGCTAAATAATTAGCTAAATAGTTCAACCAAATAGCTACCTGGAATATCTGTATTGGCCCTTTTCGCACTAAATTTTCTTTAACTCATCACACTGCTGCTATTCTTTATCTGTCCTTTTATTCCTAGTTCTATGTATTTAGTGTTATGGAGCATGTTGCTTGGACATTATTAAAAGACTCCATTTTACACTCCGTTTGACTCTCCTGCGCCTGACTTCGCTGCCACCTATACACATATGTCTGACACTGTCCCTTTATTCCTAGTTATATGTACATATCTACCTCAATGACCTCGTACCCTTGCAAATCGACTCCGTACTGGATCCCCTTGTAAATAGCCAAGTTATATTTACTCATTGTGTATCAATTATTACTTTTATTATTACGTGTTTTTACTTTTCAATTATTTCTCTGTTTTCTTTCTCTCTGCATTGTTGGGAAGTGCCCGTGAGTAAGCATTTCACTGTTAGTCTACACCTGTTGTTTACAAAGCATGAGACGAATACAATTGTATTGTATTTTATTTAATCAATCGGTCTCCTCCTTCTCCAGTTCCTCTTGTTGCTTGGTCTTGTTGTTAGTATATCAATGGAGGATTCTCCAGAGTGTAGAGTGGACAGGGGAGACTATTGATTGCTGGAGCTGGCACCAATGGAGGATTCTTCAGAGTGTAGAGTGGACAGGGGAGACTATTGACTCAGGGAGTGGTGGACACTGGACAGCAATCTGATAGCTATCAGGAGATTACAAACCTGTCATGTACCTTGGACTACTGTATGAAAACAATGAATAAATAATGCTCGAGGTACAAAATCATGCTTAATGTCTCCGACCTCAAACAGCATTTCTGAGACTGGCCAGAGGTCGATAAATCCATCATGTAACACCTATGTTACAGACTGAACCGTTTGACCTGAACAAAAGACCTCGTGCTAATCAAATCTAAATTAATTACAGATCAATAGATCATTTTTTTCAAACGTTGAGTTTTTTCTCCTCTATTCACCTGTAACAACACAAGGTCTGATTGATTGCTACTCAACAACAATGTATACATGGTTGCCCGGCTCTGTGAGACTGCAAGGCATAGATTGTATGATATACGGAAATATAACTCTGGGGTTCTCAATTTGTATATAGATATCATCGAAACTTTTCAATGACAATGGACCATGTCTCATGGACCATATCTCTGCACAGAATGATTTGGCCTAGGTCTATGGGACAAGACACAAACCTTTTTCCAATAAGGAGCAGAGATAAATCTCCACCACAATACACGCTGTGAAACCTATCTACCTGACACTGTGAAACCTATTCACCTGTCCACCTGACACTGTGAAACCTATCCACCTATCCACCTGACACTGTGAAACCTATCCACCTGACACTGTGAAACCTATCCACCTATCCACCTGACACTGTGAAACCTATCCACCTATCCACCTGACACTGTGAAACCTATCCACCTGACACTGTGAAACCTATCCACCTATCCACCTGACACTGTGAAACCTATCCACCTATCTACCTGACACTGTGAAACCTATTCACCTGTCCACCTGACACTGTGAAACCTATCCACCTATCCACCTGACACTGTGAAACCTATCCACCTGACACTGTGAAACCTATCCACCTATCTACCTGACACTGTGAAACCTATTCACCTGTCCACCTGACACTGTGAAACCTATCTACCTGACACTGTGAAACCTATTCACCTATCCACCTGACACTGTGAAACCTATCCACCTGACACTGTGAAACCTATCCACCTATCTACCTGACACTGTGAAACCTATCCACCTATCTACCTGACACTGTGAAACCTATCTACCTGACACTGTGAAACCTATCCACCTGACACTGTGAAACCTATCCACCTATCTACCTGACACTGTGAAACCTATCCACCTATCTACCTGACAGTGAAACATATCCACCTATCTACCTGACACTGTGAAACCTATCCACCTATCTACCTGACACTGTGAAACCTATCTACCTGACACTGTGAAACCTATCCACCTGACACTGTGAAACCTATCCACCTATCTACCTGACACTGTGAAACCTATCCACCTGACACTGTGAAACCTATCCACCTATCTACCTGACACTGTGAAACCTATCCACCTATCTACCTGACACTGTGAAACCTATCTACCTATCTACCTGACACTGTGAAACCTATCCACCTATCTACCTGACACTGTGAAACCTATCCACCTATCTACCTGACACTGTGAAACCTATCTACCTGACACTGTGAAACCTATCCACCTATCTACCTGACACTGTGAAACCTATCTACCTATCTACCTGACACTGTGAAACCTATCCACCTATCTACCTGACACTGTGAAACCTATCCACCTGACACTGTGAAACCTATCTACCTGACACTGTGAAACCTATCCACCTGACACTGTGAAACCTATCTACCTGACACTGTGAAACATATCTATCTGACACTGTGAAACCTATCCACCTATCCACCTGACACTGTGAAACCTATCCACCTCTCCACCTGACACTGTGAAACATATCCACCTCTCCACCTGACACTGTGTAACCTATCCACCTGACACTGTGAAACATATCTATCTGACACTGTGAAACCTATCCACCTATCCACCTGACACTGTGAAACCTATCCACCTCTCCACCTGACACTGTGTAACCTATCCACCTGACACTGTGAAACATATCTATCTGACACTGTGAAACCTATCCACCTATCCACCTGACACTGTGAAACCTATCCACCTCTCCACCTGACACTGTGAAACATATCCACCTATCTACCTGACACTGTGAAACCTATCCACCTGACACTGTGAAACCTATCCACCTATCTACCTGACACTGTGAAACCTATCCACCTATCCACCTGACACTGTGAAACCTATCCACCTATCTACCAGACACTGTGAAACCTATCCACCTATCTACCTGACACTGTGAAACCTATCCACCTATCCACCTGACACTGTGAAACCTATCCACCTATCTACCAGACACTGTGAAACCTATCCACCTATCTACCTGACACTGTGAAACCTATCCACCTATCTACCTGACACTGTGAAACCTATCCACCTATCTACCTGACACTGTGAAACCTATCCACCTATCCACCTGACACTGTGAAACCTATCCACCTGTCCACCTGACACTGTGAAACCTATCCACCTATCCACCTGACACTGTGAAACCTATCCACCTATCCACCTGACACTGTGAAACCTATCCACCTATCCACCTGACACTGTGAAACCTATCTATCTGACACAGTGAAACATATCTATCTAACACTGTGAAACCTATCTAACTGACACTGTGAAACCTATCCACCTATCTACCTGACACTGTGAAACCTATCCACCTATCTACCTGACACTGTGAAACCTATCCACCTATCTACCTGACACTGTGAAACCTGTCCACCTATCCACCTGACACTGTGAAACCTATCCACCTATCTACCAGACACTGTGAAACCTATCCACCTATCTACCTGACACTGTGAAACCTATCCACCTATCTACCTGACACTGTGAAACCTATCCACCTATCTACCAGACACTGTGAAACCTATCCACCTATCTACCTGACACTGTGAAACCTATCCACCTGACACTGTGAAACCTATCTACCTGACACTGTGAAACCTATCCACCTGACACTGTGAAACCTGTCTACCAGACACTGTGAAACCTATCCACCTGTCCACCTGACACTGTGAAACCTATCCACCTGTCTACCAGACACTGTGAAACCTATCCACCTGTCTACCAGACACTGTGAAACCTATCCACCAGACACTGTGAAACCTATCCACCTGACACTGTGAAACCTATCCACCTATCTACCAGACACTGTGAAACCTATCCACCTGTCCACCTGACACTGTGAAACCTATCCACCTGTCTACCAGACACTGTGAAACCTATCCACCTATCTACCAGACACTGTGAAACCTATCTACCTGTCTACCAGACACTGTGAAACCTATCCACCTGTCTACCAGACACTGTGAAACCTATCTACCTGTCTACCAGACACTGTGAAACCTATCCACCTGTCCACCTGTCACTGTGAAACCTATCCACCTGTCCACCTGACACTGTGAAACCTATCTACCTGACACTGTGAAACCTATCCACCTGTCTACCAGACACTGTGAAACCTATCCACCTGTCCACCTGACACTGTGAAACCTATCTACCTGACACTGTGAAACCTATCCACCTGTCCACCTGACACTGTGAAACCTATCCACCTGTCCACCTGACACTGTGAAATCTATCTACCTGTCCACCAGACACTGTGAAACCTATCCACCTATCCACCTGACACTGTGAAACCTATCTACCTGACACTGTGAAACCTATCCACCTATCCACCTGACACTGTGAAACCTATCCACCTATCCACCTGACACTGTGAAACCTATCCACCTATCTACCTGACACTGCGAAACCTATCCACCTGACACTGTGAAACCTATCTACCTGACACTGTGAAACCTATCCACCTATCTACCAGACACTGTGAAACCTATCCACCTGTCTACCAGACACTGTGAAACCTATCCACCTATATACCTGACACTGTGAAACCTATCCACCTGACACTGTGAAACCTATCTACCTATCCACCGGACACTGTGAAACCTATCTACCTGACACTGTGAAACCTATCCACCTGACACTGTGACACCTATCCACCTATCTACCTGACACTGTGTAACCTATCCACCTGACACTGTGAAACCTGTCTACCTGTCCACCTGACACTGTGTAACCTATCCACCTATCTACCTGACACTGTGAAACCTATCCACCTGTCCACCTGACACTGTGTAACCTATCCACCTGACACTGTGAAACCTATCCACCTGACACTGTGAAACCTATCCACCTATCTACCTGACACTGTGAAACCTATCCACCTATCTACCTGACACTGTGAAACCTATCCACCTGACACTGTGAAACCTATCCACCTGACACTGTGAAACCTATCTACCTATCCACCTGACACTGTGTAACCTATCCACCTGACACTGTGAAACCTGTCTACCTATCTACCTGACACTGTGAAACCTATCCACCTGTCCACCTGACACTGTGTAACCTATCCACCTGACACTGTGAAACCTATCCACCTATCTACCTGACACTGTGAAACCTATCTACCTGTCCACCTGACACTGTGAAACCTGTCTACCTATCTACCTGACACTGTGAAACCTATCTACCTGTCCACCTGACACTGTGTAACCTATCCACCTATCTACCTGACACTGTGAAACCTATCCACCTGTCCACCTGACACTGTGAAACCTATCCACCTGACACTGTGAAACCTATCCACCTATCTACCTGACACTGTGAAACCTATCCACCTGTCCACCTGACACTGTGAAACCTATCCACCTATCTAACTGACACTGTGAAACCTATCCACCTATCCACCTGACACTGTGAAACATATCTACCTGACACTGTGAAACCTATCCACCTGTCCACCTGACACTGTGAAACCTATCCACCTATCCACCTGACACTGTGAAACATATCTACCTGACACTGTGAAACCTATCCACCTGTCCACCTGACACAGTGAAACCTATCCACCTGTCCATCTGACACTGTGAAACCTATCCACCTGACACTGTGAAACCTATCCACCTGTCCATCTGACACTGTGAAACCTATCCACCTGACACTGTGAAACCTATCCACCTATCTAACTGACACTGTGAAACCTATCCACCTATCTAACTGACACTGTGAAACCTATCCACCTATCTACCTGACACTGTGAAACCTATCCACCTGTCCACCTGACACAGTGAAACCTATCCACCTGTCCATCTGACACTGTGAAACATATCTACCTGACACTGTGAAACCTATCCACCTATCCACCTGACACTGTGAAACCTATCCACCTGTCCACCTGACACTGTGTAACCTATCCACCTGACACTGTGAAACCTATCCACCTGACACTGTGAAACCTATCCACCTATCCACCTGACACTGTGAAACCTATCCACCTGTCCATCTGACACTGTGAAACCTATCCACCTGACACTGTGAAACCTATCCACCTGTCCATCTGACACTGTGAAACCTATCCACCTATCTACCTGACACTGTGAAACCTATCCACCTATCCACCTGACACTGTGAAACCTATCCACCTATCTACCTGACACTGTGAAACCTATCCACCTATCCACCTGACACTGTGAAACCTATCCACCTGACACTGTGAAACCTATCCACCTGTCCATCTGACACTGTGAAACCTATCCACCTATCTACCTGACACTGTGAAACCTATCCACCTATCCACCTGACACTGTGAAACCTATCCACCTATCTACCTGACACTGTGAAACCTATCCACCTGTCCATCTGACACTGTGAAACCTATCCACCTATCTACCTGACACTGTGAAACCTATCCACCTGTCCATCTGACACTGTGAAACCTATCCACCTATCCACCTGACACTGTGAAACCTATCCACCTCTCCACCTGACACTGTGAAACATATCCACCTATCTACCTGACACTGTGAAACCTATCCACCTGACACTGTGAAACCTATCCACCTATCCACATGACACTGTGAAACCTATCCACCTATCTACCTGACACTGTGAAACCTATCCACCTATCCACCTGACACTGTGAAACCTATCCACCTATCTACCAGACACTGTGAAACCTATCCACCTATCTACCTGACACTGTGAAACCTATCCACCTATCTACCTGACACTGTGAAACCTATCCACCTATCTACCTGACACTGTGAAACCTATCCACCTATCCACCTGACACTGTGAAACCTATCCACCTGTCCACCTGACACTGTGAAACCTATCCACCTATCCACCTGACACTGTGAAACCTATCCACCTATCCACCTGACACTGTGAAACCTATCCACCTATCCACCTGACACTGTGAAACCTATCTATCTGACACAGTGAAACATATCTATCTGACACTGTGAAACCTATCTAACTGACACTGTGAAACCTATCCACCTATCTACCTGACACTGTGAAACCTATCCACCTATCTACCTGACACTGTGAAACCTATCCACCTATCTACCTGACACTGTGAAACCTGTCCACCTATCCACCTGACACTGTGAAACCTATCCACCTATCTACCAGACACTGTGAAACCTATCCACCTATCTACCTGACACTGTGAAACCTATCCACCTATCTACCTGACACTGTGAAACCTATCCACCTATCTACCAGACACTGTGAAACCTATCCACCTATCTACCTGACACTGTGAAACCTATCCACCTGACACTGTGAAACCTATCTACCTGACACTGTGAAACCTATCCACCTGACACTGTGAAACCTATCTACCAGACACTGTGAAACCTATCCACCTGTCCACCTGACACTGTGAAACCTATCCACCTGTCTACCAGACACTGTGAAACCTATCCACCTGTCTACCAGACACTGTGAAACCTATCCACCTGTCTACCAGACACTGTGAAACCTATCCACCAGACACTGTGAAACCTATCCACCTGACACTGTGAAACCTATCCACCTATCTACCAGACACTGTGAAACCTGTCCACCTGACACTGTGAAACCTATCCACCTGTCCACCTGACACTGTGAAACCTATCCACCTGTCTACCAGACACTGTGAAACCTATCCACCTATCTACCAGACACTGTGAAACCTATCTACCTGTCTACCAGACACTGTGAAACCTATCCACCTGTCTACCAGACACTGTGAAACCTATCTACCTGTCTACCAGACACTGTGAAACCTATCCACCTGTCCACCTGTCACTGTGAAACCTATCCACCTGTCCACCTGACACTGTGAAACCTATCTACCTGACACTGTGAAACCTATCCACCTGTCCACCTGACACTGTGAAACCTATCCACCTGTCCACCTGACACTGTGAAACCTATCCACCTGTCCACCAGACACTGTGAAACCTATCCACCTATCCACCTGACACTGTGAAACCTATCTACCTGACACTGTGAAACCTATCCACCTATCCACCTGACACTGTGAAACCTATCCACCTATCCACCTGACACTGTGAAACCTATCCACCTATCTACCTGACACTGCGAAACCTATCCACCTGACACTGTGAAACCTATCTACCTGACACTGTGAAACCTATCCACCTATCTACCAGACACTGTGAAACCTATCCACCTGTCTACCAGACACTGTGAAAGCTATCCACCTATCTACCTGACACTGTGAAACCTATCCACCTGACACTGTGAAACCTATCCACCTATCTACTTGACACTGTGAAACCTATCTACCTATCCACCGGACACTGTGAAACCTATCTACCTGACACTGTGAAACCTATCCACCTGACACTGTGAAACCTATCCACCTATCTACCTGACACTGTGAAACCTATCCACCTATCTACCTGACACTGTGAAACCTATCCACCTATCCACCTGACACTGTGAAACCTATCCACCTGTCCACCTGACACTGTGAAACCTATCCACCTATCCACCTGACACTGTGAAACCTATCCACCTATCCACCTGACACTGTGAAACCTATCCACCTATCCACCTGACACTGTGAAACCTATCTATCTGACACAGTGAAACATATCTATCTGACACTGTGAAACCTATCTAACTGACACTGTGAAACCTATCCACCTATCTACCTGACACTGTGAAACCTATCCACCTATCTACCTGACACTGTGAAACCTATCCACCTATCTACCTGACACTGTGAAACCTGTCCACCTATCCACCTGACACTGTGAAACCTATCCACCTATCTACCAGACACTGTGAAACCTATCCACCTATCTACCTGACACTGTGAAACCTATCCACCTATCTACCTGACACTGTGAAACCTATCCACCTATCTACCAGACACTGTGAAACCTATCCACCTATCTACCTGACACTGTGAAACCTATCCACCTGACACTGTGAAACCTATCTACCTGACACTGTGAAACCTATCCACCTGACACTGTGAAACCTATCTACCAGACACTGTGAAACCTATCCACCTGTCCACCTGACACTGTGAAACCTATCCACCTGTCTACCAGACACTGTGAAACCTATCCACCTGTCTACCAGACACTGTGAAACCTATCCACCTGTCTACCAGACACTGTGAAACCTATCCACCAGACACTGTGAAACCTATCCACCTGACACTGTGAAACCTATCCACCTATCTACCAGACACTGTGAAACCTGTCCACCTGACACTGTGAAACCTATCCACCTGTCCACCTGACACTGTGAAACCTATCCACCTGTCTACCAGACACTGTGAAACCTATCCACCTATCTACCAGACACTGTGAAACCTATCTACCTGTCTACCAGACACTGTGAAACCTATCCACCTGTCTACCAGACACTGTGAAACCTATCTACCTGTCTACCAGACACTGTGAAACCTATCCACCTGTCCACCTGTCACTGTGAAACCTATCCACCTGTCCACCTGACACTGTGAAACCTATCTACCTGACACTGTGAAACCTATCCACCTGTCCACCTGACACTGTGAAACCTATCCACCTGTCCACCTGACACTGTGAAACCTATCCACCTGTCCACCAGACACTGTGAAACCTATCCACCTATCCACCTGACACTGTGAAACCTATCTACCTGACACTGTGAAACCTATCCACCTATCCACCTGACACTGTGAAACCTATCCACCTATCCACCTGACACTGTGAAACCTATCCACCTATCTACCTGACACTGCGAAACCTATCCACCTGACACTGTGAAACCTATCTACCTGACACTGTGAAACCTATCCACCTATCTACCAGACACTGTGAAACCTATCCACCTGTCTACCAGACACTGTGAAAGCTATCCACCTATCTACCTGACACTGTGAAACCTATCCACCTGACACTGTGAAACCTATCCACCTATCTACTTGACACTGTGAAACCTATCTACCTATCCACCGGACACTGTGAAACCTATCTACCTGACACTGTGAAACCTATCCACCTGACACTGTGAAACCTATCCACCTATCTACCTGACACTGTGTAACCTATCCACCTGACACTGTGAAACCTGTCTACCTGTCCACCTGACACTGTGTAACCTATCCACCTATCTACCTGACACTGTGAAACCTATCCACCTGTCCACCTGACACTGTGTAACCTATCCACCTGACACTGTGAAACCTATCCACCTATCCACCTGACACTGTGAAACCTATCCACCTGACACTGTGAAACCTATCCACCTGACACTGTGAAACCTATCCACCTATCTACCTGACACTGTGAAACCTATCCACCTATCTACCTGACACTGTGAAACCTATCCACCTGACACTGTGAAACCTATCCACCTGACACTGTGAAACCTATCTACCTATCCACCTGACACTGTGTAACCTATCCACCTGACACTGTGAAACCTGTCTACCTATCTACCTGACACTGTGAAACCTATCCACCTGTCCACCTGACACTGTGTAACCTATCCACCTGACACTGTGAAACCTATCCACCTATCTACCTGACACTGTGAAACCTATCTACCTGTCCACCTGACACTGTGAAACCTGTCTACCTATCTACCTGACACTGTGAAACCTATCTACCTGTCCACCTGACACTGTGTAACCTATCCACCTATCTACCTGACACTGTGAAACCTATCCACCTGTCCACCTGACACTGTGAAACCTATCCACCTGACACTGTGAAACCTATCCACCTATCTACCTGACACTGTGAAACCTATCCACCTGTCCACCTGACACTGTGAAACCTATCCACCTATCTAACTGACACTGTGAAACCTATCCACCTGACACTGTGAAACCTATCCACCTGACACTGTGAAACCTATCCACCTGACACTGTGAAACCTATCCACCTATCCACCTGACACTGTGAAACCTATCCACCTGACACTGTGAAACCTATCCACCTATCCACCTGACACTGTGAAACCTATCCACCTGTCCACCTGACACTGTGTAACCTATCCACCTGACACTGTGAAACCTATCCACCTGACACTGTGAAACCTATCCACCTATCCACCTGACACTGTGAAACCTATCCACCTATCTACCAGACACTGTGAAACCTATCCACCTATCTACCTGACACTGTGAAACCTATCCACCTATCTACCTGACACTGTGAAACCTATCCACCTATCTACCTGACACTGTGAAACCTATCCACCTATCCACCTGACACTGTGAAACCTATCCACCTGTCCACCTGACACTGTGAAACCTATCCACCTATCCACCTGACACTGTGAAACCTATCCACCTATCCACCTGACACTGTGAAACCTATCCACCTATCCACCTGACACTGTGAAACCTATCTATCTGACACAGTGAAACATATCTATCTGACACTGTGAAACCTATCTAACTGACACTGTGAAACCTATCCACCTATCTACCTGACACTGTGAAACCTATCCACCTATCTACCTGACACTGTGAAACCTATCCACCTATCTACCTGACACTGTGAAACCTGTCCACCTATCCACCTGACACTGTGAAACCTATCCACCTATCTACCAGACACTGTGAAACCTATCCACCTATCTACCTGACACTGTGAAACCTATCCACCTATCTACCTGACACTGTGAAACCTATCCACCTATCTACCAGACACTGTGAAACCTATCCACCTATCTACCTGACACTGTGAAACCTATCCACCTGACACTGTGAAACCTATCTACCTGACACTGTGAAACCTATCCACCTGACACTGTGAAACCTATCCACCTGACACTGTGAAACCTATCCATCTGACACTGTGAAACCTATCCACCTGTCCACCTGACACTGTGAAACCTATCCACCTGTCTACCAGACACTGTGAAACCTATCCACCTGACACTGTGAAACCTATCTACCTGACACTGTGAAACCTATCCACCTGACACTGTGAAACCTATCTACCTGACACTGTGAAACCTATCCACCTGACACTGTGAAACCTATCTACCTGACACTGTGAAACCTATCCATCTGACACTGTGAAACCTATCCACCTGTCCACCTGACACTGTGAAACCTATCCACCAGACACTGTGAAACCTATCCACCTGACACTGTGAAACCTATCCACCTGTCTACCAGACACTGTGAAACCTATCCACCAGACACTGTGAAACCTATCCACCTGACACTGTGAAACCTATCCACCTATCTACCAGACACTGTGAAACCTATCCACCTGTCCACCTGACACTGTGAAACCTATCCACCTGTCTACCAGACACTGTGAAACCTATCCACCTATCTACCAGACACTGTGAAACCTATCTACCTGTCTACCAGACACTGTGAAACCTATCCACCTGTCTACCAGACACTGTGAAACCTATCTACCTGTCTACCAGACACTGTGAAACCTATCCACCTGTCCACCTGTCACTGTGAAACCTATCCACCTGTCCACCTGACACTGTGAAACCTATCTACCTGACACTGTGAAACCTATCCACCTGTCTACCAGACACTGTGAAACCTATCCACCTGTCCACCTGACACTGTGAAACCTATCTACCTGACACTGTGAAACCTATCCACCTGTCCACCTGACACTGTGAAACCTATCCACCTGTCCACCTGACACTGTGAAACCTATCCACCTGTCCACCAGACACTGTGAAACCTATCCACCTATCCACCTGACACTGTGAAACCTATCTACCTGACACTGTGAAACCTATCCACCTATCCACCTGACACTGTGAAACCTATCCACCTATCCACCTGACACTGTGAAACCTATCCACCTATCTACCTGACACTGCGAAACCTATCCACCTGACACTGTGAAACCTATCTACCTGACACTGTGAAACCTATCCACCTATCTACCAGACACTGTGAAACCTATCCACCTGTCTACCAGACACTGTGAAACCTATCCACCTATCTACCTGACACTGTGAAACCTATCCACCTGACACTGTGAAACCTATCCACCTATCTACTTGACACTGTGAAACCTATCTACCTATCCACCGGACACTGTGAAACCTATCTACCTGACACTGTGAAACCTATCCACCTGACACTGTGAAACCTATCCACCTATCTACCTGACACTGTGTAACCTATCCACCTGACACTGTGAAACCTGTCTACCTGTCCACCTGACACTGTGTAACCTATCCACCTATCTACCTGACACTGTGAAACCTATCCACCTGTCCACCTGACACTGTGTAACCTATCCACCTGACACTGTGAAACCTATCCACCTATCCACCTGACACTGTGAAACCTATCCACCTGACACTGTGAAACCTATCCACCTGACACTGTGAAACCTATCCACCTATCTACCTGACACTGTGAAACCTATCCACCTATCTACCTGACACTGTGAAACCTGTCTACCTGTCCACCTGACACTGTGTAACCTATCCACCTATCTACCTGACACTGTGAAACCTATCCACCTGTCCACCTGACACTGTGAAACCTATCCACCTGACACTGTGAAACCTATCCACCTATCTACCTGACACTGTGAAACCTATCCACCTGTCCACCTGACACTGTGAAACCTATCCACCTATCTAACTGACACTGTGAAACCTATCCACCTGACACTGTGAAACCTATCCACCTGTCCACCTGACACTGTGAAACCTATCCACCTATCTACCAGACACTGTGAAACCTATCCACCTATCTACCTGACACTGTGAAACCTATCCACCTGACACTGTGAAACCTATCCACCTGACACTGTGAAACCTATCTACCTATCCACCTGACACTGTGTAACCTATCCACCTGACACTGTGAAACCTGTCTACCTATCTACCTGACACTGTGAAACCTATCCACCTGTCCACCTGACACTGTGTAACCTATCCACCTGACACTGTGAAACCTATCCACCTATCTACCTGACACTGTGAAACCTATCTACCTGTCCACCTGACACTGTGAAACCTGTCTACCTATCTACCTGACACTGTGAAACCTATCTACCTGTCCACCTGACACTGTGTAACCTATCCACCTATCTACCTGACACTGTGAAACCTATCCACCTGTCCACCTGACACTGTGAAACCTATCCACCTGACACTGTGAAACCTATCCACCTATCTACCTGACACTGTGAAACCTATCCACCTGTCCACCTGACACTGTGAAACCTATCCACCTATCTAACTGACACTGTGAAACCTATCCACCTATCCACCTGACACTGTGAAACATATCTACCTGACACTGTGAAACCTATCCACCTGTCCACCTGACACAGCGAAACCTATCCACCTGTCCATCTGACACTGTGAAACCTATCCACCTATCCACCTGACACTGTGAAACCTATCCACCTGACACTGTGAAACCTATCCACCTATCCACCTGACACTGTGAAACCTATCCACCTGTCCACCTGACACTGTGTAACCTATCCACCTGACACTGTGAAACCTATCCACCTGACACTGTGAAACCTATCCACCTATCCACCTGACACTGTGAAACCTATCCACCTATCCACCTGACACTGTGAAACCTATCCACCTATCCACCTGACACTGTGAAACCTATCCACCTATCCACCTGACACTGTGAAACCTATCCACCTGTCCACCTGACACTGTGTAACCTATCCACCTGACACTGTGTAACCTATCTACCTGACACTGTGAAACCTATCTACCTGACACTGTGAAACCTATCCACCTGTCCACCTGACACTGTGAAACCTATCCACCTGTCCACCTGACACTGTGTAACCTATCCACCTGACACTGTGAAACCTATCCACCTGTCCACCTGACACTGTGTAACCTATCCACCTGACACTGTGAAACCTATCCACCTATCCACCTGACACTGTGAAACCTATCCACCTGTCCACCTGACACTGTGTAACCTATCCACCTGACACTGTGTAACCTATCCACCTGACACTGTGTAACCTATCTACCTGACACTGTGAAACCTGTCTACCTGACACTGTGAAACCTATCCACCTATCTACCTGACACTGTGAAACCTATCCACCTGACACTGTGAAACCTATCTACCTGACACTGTGAAACCTATCCACCTATCTACCTGACACTGTGAAACCTATCCACCTATCTACCTGACACTGTGAAACTTATCCAGCTGTCTACCTGACACTGTGAAACCTATCCACCTATCTACCTGACACTGTGAAACCTATCCACCTATCCACCTGACACTGTGAAACCTATCCACCTGTCCACCTGACACTGTGAAACCTATCCACCTATCCACCTGACACTGTGAAACCTATCCACCTGTCCACCTGACACTGTGTAACCTATCCACCTGTCTACCTGACACTGTGTAACCTATCCACCTATCTACCTGACACTGTGAAACCTATCCACCTATCTACCTGACACTGTGAAACCTATCCACCTGTCCACCTGACACTGTGTAACCTATCCACCTGACACTGTGTAACCTATCCACCTGACACTGTGAAACCTATCTACCTATCCACCTGACACTGTGAAACCTATCCACCTGTCCACCTGACACTGTGTAACCTATCCACCTGTCTACCTGACACTGTGTAACCTATCCACCTGTCTACCTGACACTGTGTAACCTATCCACCTATCTACCTGACACTGTGAAACCTATCCACCTATCTACCTGACACTGTGAAACCTATCCACCTGTCCACCTGACACTGTGAAACCTATCCACCTGTCTACCTGACACTGTGAAACCTATCCACCTATCTATCTGACACTGTGAAACCTATCCACCTGTCTACCAGACACTGTGAAACCTATCCACCTATCCACCTGACACTGTGAAACCTATCCACCTGTCTACCAGACACTGTGAAACCTATCCACCTATCTACCTGACACTGTGAAACCTATCCACCTGTCCACCTGACACTGTGAAACCTATCCACCTGTCTACCAGACACTGTGAAACCTATCCACCTGACACTGTGAAACCTATCCACCTATCTACCAGACACTGTGAAACCTATCCACCTATCCACCTGACACTGTGAAACCTATCCACCTGACACTGTGAAACCTATCCACCTGTCTACCAGACACTGTGAAACCTATCCACCTATCCACCTGACACTGTGAAACCTATCCACCTGTCTACCAGACACTGTGAAACCTATCCACCTATCCACCTGACACTGTGAAACCTATCCACCTATCCACCTGACACTGTGAAACCTATCTACCTGACACTGTGAAACCTATCCACCTATCCACCTGACACTGTGAAACCTATCTACCTGACACTGTGAAACCTATCCACCTGTCTACCTGACACTGTGTAACCTATCCACCTGTCCACCTGACACTGTGAAACCTATCCACCTATCTACCTGACACTGTGAAACCTATCCACCTGTCCACCTGACACTGTGAAACCTATCCACCTGTCTACCAGACACTGTGAAACCTATCCACCTGACACTGTGAAACCTATCCACCTATCTACCAGACACTGTGAAACCTATCCACCTATCCACCTGACACTGTGAAACCTATCCACCTGACACTGTGAAACCTATCCACCTGTCTACCAGACACTGTGAAACCTATCCACCTATCCACCTGACACTGTGAAACCTATCCACCTGTCTACCAGACACTGTGAAACCTATCCACCTATCCACCTGACACTGTGAAACCTATCCACCTATCCACCTGACACTGTGAAACCTATCTACCTGACACTGTGAAACCTATCCACCTATCCACCTGACACTGTGAAAACTATCTACCTGACACTGTGAAACCTATCCACCTATCCACCTGACACTGTGAAACCTATCCACCTATCCACCTGACACTGTGAAACCAATCCACCTATCCACCTGACACTGTGAAACCTATCCACCTGTCCACCTGACACTGTGAAACCTATCCACCTGACACTGTGAAACCTATCCACCTGACACTGTGAAACCTATCCACCTGACACTGTGAAACCTATCCACCTATCCACCTGACACTGTGAAACCTATCCACCTATCTACCTGACACTGTGTAACCTATCCACCTGTCCATCTGACACTGTGAAACCTATCCACCTGTCCATCTGACACTGTGAAACCTATCCACCTGACACTGTGTAACCTATCTACCTGACACTGTGAAACCTATCTACCTGACACTGTGAAACCTAACTGACACTGTGTAACCTATCCACCTGACACTGTGTAACCTATCTGTGTAACCTATCTACTGACACTGAAACCTATCTACCTGACACTGTGAAACCTATCCACCTGTCTACCTGACACTGTGAAACGTGTCTACCTATCTACCTGACACTGTGAAACCTATCCACCTATCTACCTGACACTGTGAAACCTATCCACCTGACACTGTGAAACCTATCTACCTGACACTGTGAAACCTATCCACCTATCTACCTGACACTGTGAAACCTATCCACCTATCCACCTGACACTGTGAAACCTATCTACCTGACACTGTGAAACCTATCCACCTATCCACCTGACACTGTGAAACCTATCCACCTATCCACCTGACACTGTGAAACCAATCCACCTATCCACCTGACACTGTGAAACCTATCCACCTGTCCACCTGACACTGTGAAACCTATCCACCTGTCCATCTGACACTGTGAAACCTATCCACCTATCCACCTGACACTGTGAAACCTATCCACCTGTCCACCTGACACTGTGTAACCTATCCACCTGACACTGTGAAACCTATCCACCTGACACTGTGAAACCTATCCACCTGACACTGTGAAACCTATCCACCTATCCACCTGACACTGTGAAACCTATCCACCTGTCCATCTGACACTGTGAAACCTATCCACCTGACACTGTGAAACCTATCCACCTGACACTGTGAAACCTATCCACCTGACACTGTGAAACCTATCCACCTGACACTGTGAAACCTATCCACCTATCCACCTGACACTGTGAAACCTATCCACCTATCCACCTGACACTGTGTAACCTATCCACCTGTCCACCTGACACTGTGTAACCTATCCACCTGTCCACCTGACACTGTGTAACCTATCCACCTGACACTGTGAAACCTATCCACCTGTCTACCTGACACTGTGAAACCTATCCACCTGACACTCTGTAACCTATCCACCTGACACTGTGAAACCTATCCACCTGTCTACCTGACACTGTGAAACCTATCCATCTGACACTGTGAAACCTATCCACCTGACACTGTGAAACCTATCTACCTGACACTGTGAAACCTATCCACCTGACACTGTGAAACCTATCCACCTATCCACCTGACACTGTGTAACCTATCCACCTGACACTGTGAAACCTATCCACCTGACACTGTGTAACCTATCTACCTGACACTGTGAAACCTATCTACCTGACACTGTGAAACCTATCCACCTGTCTACCTGACACTGTGAAACCTATCCACCTATCTACCTGACACTGTGAAACCTATCCACCTGACACTGTGAAACCTATCTACCTGACACTGTGAAACCTATCCACCTATCTACCTGACACTGTGAAACCTATCCACCTATCTACCTGACACTGTGAAACTTATCCACCTGTCTACCTGACACTGTGAAACCTATCCACCTATCTACCTGACACTGTGAAACCTATCCACCTATCTACCTGACACTGTGAAACTTATCCACCTGTCTACCTGACACTGTGAAACCTATCCACCTATCTACCTGACACTGTGAAACCTATCCACCTATCCACCTGACACTGTGAAACCTATCCACCTGTCCACCTGACACTGTGAAACCTATCCACCTGTCCACCTGACACTGTGAAACCTATCCACCTATCCACCTGACACTGTGAAACCTATCCACCTGTCCACCTGACACTGTGTAACCTATCCACCTGTCCACCTGACACTGTGTAACCTATCCACCTGTCTACCTGACACTGTGTAACCTATCCACCTATCTACCTGACACTGTGAAACCTATCCACCTATCTACCTGACACTGTGAAACCTATCCACCTGTCCACCTGACACTGTGTAACCTATCCACCTGACACTGTGTAACCTATCCACCTGACACTGTGAAACCTATCTACCTGACACTGTGAAACCTATCCACCTGTCTACCTGACACTGTGAAACCTATCCACCTATCTATCTGACACTGTGAAACCTATCCACCTGTCTACCAGACACTGTGAAACCTATCCACCTATCCACCTGACACTGTGAAACCTATCCACCTGTCTACCAGACACTGTGAAACCTATCCACCTATCTACCAGACACTGTGAAACCTATCCACCTGACACTGTGAAACCTATCCACCTATCTACCAGACACTGAGAAACCTATCTACCTGACACTGTGAAACCTATCCACCTGTCTACCTGACACTGTGTAACCTATCCACCTGTCCACCTGACACTGTGAAACCTATCCACCTATCTACCTGACACTGTGAAACCTATCCACCTGTCCACCTGACACTGTGAAACCTATCCACCTATCTACCAGACACTGTGAAACCTATCCACCTGACACTGTGAAACCTATCCACCTATCTACCAGACACTGTGAAACCTATCCACCTATCCACCTGACACTGTGAAACCTATCCACCTGACACTGTGAAACCTATCCACCTGTCCACCAGACACTGTGAAACCTATCCACCTATCTACCTGACACTGTGAAACCTATCCACCTGACACTGTGAAACCTATCTACCTGACACTGTGAAACCTATCCACCTATCCACCTGACACTGTGAAACCTATCTACCTGACACTGTGAAACCTATCCACCTATCCACCTGACACTGTGAAACCTATCCACCTATCCACCTGACACTGTGAAACCAATCCACCTATCCACCTGACACTGTGAAACCTATCCACCTGTCCACCTGACACAGTGAAACCTATCCACCTGTCCATCTGACACTGTGAAACCTATCCACCTGTCCACCTGACACTGTGTAACCTATCCACCTGACACTGTGAAACCTATCCACCTGACACTGTGAAACCTATCTACCTGACACTGTGAAACCTATCCACCTATCCACCTGACACTGTGAAACCTATCCACCTGTCCACCTGACACAGTGAAACCTATCCACCTATCCACCTGACACTGTGAAACCTATCCACCTGTCCACCTGACACTGTGTAACCTATCCACCTGACACTGTGAAACCTATCCACCTGACACTGTGAAACCTATCTACCTGACACTGTGAAACCTATCCACCTATCCACCTGACACTGTGAAACCTATCTACCTGACACTGTGAAACCTATCCACCTGTCTACCTGACACTGTGAAACCTATCCACCTATCTACCTGACACTGTGAAACTTATCCACCTGTCTACCTGACACTGTGAAACCTATCCACCTGACACTGTGAAACCTATCCACCTGTCTACCTGACACTGTGAAACCTATCCACCTGACACTGTGAAACCTATCCACCTATCCACCTGACACTGTGAAACCTATCCACCTGTCCACCTGACACTGTGTAACCTATCCACCTGACACTGTGAAACCTATCCACCTGACACTGTGAAACCTATCCACCTATCCACCTGACACTGTGAAACCTATCCACCTATCTACCTGACACTGTGAAACCTATCCACCTGTCTACCTGACACTGTGTAACCTATCCACCTATCTACCTGACACTGTGAAACCTATCCACCTATCTACCTGACACTGTGAAACCTATCCACCTGTCCACCTGACACTGTGTAACCTATCCACCTGACACTGTGAAACCTATCCACCTGACACTGTGTAACCTATCCACCTGACACTGTGAAACCTATCTACCTGACACTGTGAAACCTATCCACCTGTCTACCTGACACTGTGAAACCTATCCACCTGACACTGTGAAACCTATCCACCTATCTACCAGACACTGTGAAACCTATCCACCTGTCTACCAGACACTGTGAAACCTATCCACCTGTCTACCAGACACTGTGAAACCTATCCACCTGACACTGTGAAACCTATCTACCTGACACTGTGAAACCTATCCACCTATCTACCTGACACTGTGAAACCTATCCACCTGTCCACCTGACACTGTGAAACCTATCCACCTATCTACCTGACACTGTGAAACCTATCCACCTGTCCACCTGACACTGTGAAACCTATCCACCTGTCTACCAGACACTGTGAAACCTATCCACCTGACACTGTGAAACCTATCCACCTATCTACCAGACACTGTGAAACCTATCCACCTATCCACCTGACACTGTGAAACCTATCCACCTGTCCACCAGATACTGTGAAACCTATCCACCTATCTACCAGACACTGTGAAACCTATCCACCTATCCACCTGACACTGTGAAACCTATCCACCTGTCCACCTGACACTGTGAAACCTATCCACCTGTCCACCAGACACTGTGAAACCTATCCACCTGACACTGTGAAACCTATCCACCTATCTACCAGACACTGTGAAACCTATCCACCTATCCACCTGACACTGTGAAACCTATCCACCTGTCCACCTGACACTGTGAAACCTATCCACCTGTCCACCAGACACTGTGAAACCTATCCACCTGTCCACCAGACACTGTGAAACCTATCCACCTATCCACCTGACACTGTGAAACCTATCTACCTGACACTGTGAAACCTATCCACCTATCCACCTGACACTGTGAAACCTATCTACCTGACACTGTGAAACCTATCCACCTGACACTGTGAAACCTATCCACCTATCCACCTGACACTGTGAAACCTATCCACCTATCCACCTGACACTGTGAAACCTATCCACCTATCTACCTGACACTGTGAAACCTATCCACCTATCCACCTGACACTGTGAAACCTATCCACCTATCCACCTGACACTGTGAAACCTATCCACCTGACACTGTGAAACCTATCCACCTGTCTACCAGACACTGTGAAACCTATCCACCTATCTACCTGACACTGTGAAACCTATCCACCTATCCACCTGACACTGTGAAACCTATCCACCTGTCTACCAGACACTGTGAAACCTATCCACCTGACACTGTGAAACCTATCCACCTATCTACCAGACACTGACAAACCTATCTACCTGACACTGTGAAACCTATCCACCTATCCACCAGACACTGTGAAACCTATCTACCTGACACTGTGAAACCTATCCACCTGACACTGTGAAACCTATCCACCTGACACTGTGAAACCTATCCACCTGTCCACAAGACACTGTGAAACCTATCCACCTGTCCACCAGACACTGTGAAACCTATCCACCTATCCACCTGACACTGTGAAACCTATCTACCTGACACTGTGAAACCTATCCACCTATCTACCTGACACTGTGAAACCTATCTACCTGACACTGTGAAACCTATCCACCTGTCCACCAGACACTGTGAAACCTATCCACCTGTCCACCAGACACTGTGAAACCTATCCACCTATCCACCTGACACTGTGAAACCTATCCACCTGACACTGTGAAACCTATCCACCTATCCACCTGACACTGTGAAACCTATCCACCAATCCACCTGTCACTGTGAAACCTATCCACCTATCCACCTGACACTGTGAAACCTATCCACCTATCTACCTGACACTGTGAAACCTATCCACCTATCCACCTGACACTGTGAAACCTATCTACCTGACACTGTGAAACCTATCTACTTGACACTGTGAAACCTATCTACCTGACACTGTGAAACCTATCTACCTGACACTGTGAAACATATCTATCTGACACTGTGAAACCTATCTACCTGACACTGTGAAACCTATCTACCTATCCACCTGACACTGTGAAACCTATCTACCTATCCACCTGACACTGTGAAAACTATCCACCTATCTACCTGACACTGTGAAACCTATCCACCTATCTACCTGACACTGTGAAACCTGTCTACCTATCTACCTGACACTGTGAAACCTATCCACCTATCTACCTGACACTGTGAAACCTATCCACCTATCTACCTGACACTGTGAAACCTATCTACCTATCCACCTGACACTGTGAAACCTATCCACCTATCTACCTGACACTGTGAAACCTGTCCACCTATCTACCTGACACTGTGAAACCTATCTACCTGACACTGTGAAACCTATCCACCTGTCCACCTGACACTGTGAAACCTATCCACCTATCCACCTGACACTGTGAAACCTATCCACCTATCCACCTATCCACCTGACACTGTGAAACCTATCCACCTATCCACCTGACACTGTGAAACCTATCTACCTGACACTGTGAAACCTATCTACCTGACACTGTGAAACCTATCTACCTGACACTGTGAAACCTATCTACCTGACACTGTGAAACCTATCTACCTGACACTGTGAAACCTATCTACCTGACACTGTGAAACCTATCTACCTGACACTGTGAAACCTATCTACCTGACACTGTGAAACCTATCTACCTGACACTGTGAAACCTATCCACCTATCCACCTGTCACTGTGAAACCTATCCACCTATCCACCTGACACTGTGAAACCTATCCACCTATCCACCTGACACTGTGAAACCTATCTACCTGACACTGTGAAACCTATCCACCTATCCACCTGACACTGTGAAACCTATCCACCTGACACTGTGAAACCTATCCACCTATCCACCTGACACTGTGAAACCTATCCACCTATCCACCTGACACTGTGAAACCTATCTACCTGACACTGTGAAACCTATCCACCTGACACTGTGAAACCTATCTACCTGACACTGTGAAACCTATCTACCTATCCACCTGACACTGTGAAAACTATCCACCTATCTACCTGACACTGTGAAACCTATCCACCTATCTACCTGACACTGTGAAACCTATCCACCTATCTACCTGACACTGTGAAACCTGTCTACCTGACACTGTGAAACCTATCCACCTGACACTGTGAAAACTATCCACCTATCTACCTGACACTGTGAAACCTATCTACCTGACACTGTGAAACCTATCCACCTATCTACCTGACACTGTGAAACCTGTCTACCTATCCACCTGACACTGTGAAACCTATCCACCTATCTACCTGACACTGTGAAACCTGTCCACCTATCCACCTGACACTGTGAAACCTATCTACCTGACACTGTGAAACCTATCCACCTATCCACCTGACACTGTGAAACCTATCTACCTGACACTGTGAAACCTATCCACCTATCTACCTGACACTGTGAAACCTATCTACCTGACACTGTGAAACCTATCTACCTGACACTGTGAAACCTATCCACCTATCTACCTGACACTGTGAAACCTGTCTACCTATCCACCTGACACTGTGAAACCTATCCACCTATCTACCTGACACTGTGAAACCTGTCCACCTATCCACCTGACACTGTGAAACCTATCTACCTGACACTGTGAAACCTATCCACCTATCCACCTGACACTGTGAAACCTATCCACCTATCTACCTGACACTGTGAAACCTATCTACCTGACACTGTGAAACCTATCCACCTGTCCACCTGACACTGTGAAACCTATCCACCTATCCACCTGACACTGTGAAACCTATCCACCTATCCACCTATCCACCTGACACTGTGAAACCTGTCCACCTATCCACCTGACACTGTGAAACCTATCCACCTGACACTGTGAAACCTATCCACCTATCCACCTGACACTGTGAAACCTATCCACCTGACACTGTGAAACCTATCCACCTGTCTACCAGACACTGTGAAACCTATCCACCTATCTACCTGACACTGTGAAACCTATCCACCTATCCACCTGACACTGTGAAACCTATCCACCTGTCTACCAGACACTGTGAAACCTATCCACCTGACACTGTGAAACCTATCCACCTATCTACCAGACACTGACAAACCTATCTACCTGACACTGTGAAACCTATCCACCTATCCACCAGACACTGTGAAACCTATCTACCTGACACTGTGAAACCTATCCACCTGACACTGTGAAACCTATCCACCTGACACTGTGAAACCTATCCACCTGTCCACAAGACACTGTGAAACCTATCCACCTGTCCACCAGACACTGTGAAACCTATCCACCTATCCACCTGACACTGTGAAACCTATCTACCTGACACTGTGAAACCTATCCACCTATCTACCTGACACTGTGAAACCTATCTACCTGACACTGTGAAACCTATCCACCTGTCCACCAGACACTGTGAAACCTATCCACCTGTCCACCAGACACTGTGAAACCTATCCACCTATCCACCTGACACTGTGAAACCTATCCACCTGACACTGTGAAACCTATCCACCTATCCACCTGACACTGTGAAACCTATCCACCAATCCACCTGTCACTGTGAAACCTATCCACCTATCCACCTGACACTGTGAAACCTATCCACCTATCTACCTGACACTGTGAAACCTATCCACCTATCCACCTGACACTGTGAAACCTATCTACCTGACACTGTGAAACCTATCTACTTGACACTGTGAAACCTATCTACCTGACACTGTGAAACCTATCTACCTGACACTGTGAAACATATCTATCTGACACTGTGAAACCTATCTACCTGACACTGTGAAACCTATCTACCTATCCACCTGACACTGTGAAACCTATCTACCTATCCACCTGACACTGTGAAAACTATCCACCTATCTACCTGACACTGTGAAACCTATCCACCTATCTACCTGACACTGTGAAACCTGTCTACCTATCTACCTGACACTGTGAAACCTATCCACCTATCTACCTGACACTGTGAAACCTATCCACCTATCTACCTGACACTGTGAAACCTATCTACCTATCCACCTGACACTGTGAAACCTATCCACCTATCTACCTGACACTGTGAAACCTGTCCACCTATCTACCTGACACTGTGAAACCTATCTACCTGACACTGTGAAACCTATCCACCTGTCCACCTGACACTGTGAAACCTATCCACCTATCCACCTGACACTGTGAAACCTATCCACCTATCCACCTATCCACCTGACACTGTGAAACCTATCCACCTATCCACCTGACACTGTGAAACCTATCTACCTGACACTGTGAAACCTATCTACCTGACACTGTGAAACCTATCTACCTGACACTGTGAAACCTATCTACCTGACACTGTGAAACCTATCTACCTGACACTGTGAAACCTATCTACCTGACACTGTGAAACCTATCTACCTGACACTGTGAAACCTATCTACCTGACACTGTGAAACCTATCTACCTGACACTGTGAAACCTATCCACCTATCCACCTGTCACTGTGAAACCTATCCACCTATCCACCTGACACTGTGAAACCTATCCACCTATCCACCTGACACTGTGAAACCTATCTACCTGACACTGTGAAACCTATCCACCTATCCACCTGACACTGTGAAACCTATCCACCTGACACTGTGAAACCTATCCACCTATCCACCTGACACTGTGAAACCTATCCACCTATCCACCTATCCACCTGACACTGTGAAACCTATCCACCTATCCACCTGACACTGTGAAACCTATCTACCTGACACTGTGAAACCTATCTACCTGACACTGTGAAACCTATCTACCTGACACTGTGAAACCTATCCACCTGTCCACCTGACACTGTGAAACCTATCCACCTATCCACCTGACACTGTGAAACCTATCCACCTATCCACCTATCCACCTGACACTGTGAAACCTATCCACCTATCCACCTGACACTGTGAAACCTATCTACCTGACACTGTGAAACCTATCTACCTGACACTGTGAAACCTATCTACCTGACACTGTGAAACCTATCTACCTGACACTGTGAAACCTATCTACCTGACACTGTGAAACCTATCTACCTGACACTGTGAAACCTATCCACCTATCCACCTGTCACTGTGAAACCTATCCACCTATCCACCTGACACTGTGAAACCTATCCACCTATCCACCTGACACTGTGAAACCTATCTACCTGACACTGTGAAACCTATCCACCTATCCACCTGACACTGTGAAACCTATCCACCTGACACTGTGAAACCTATCCACCTATCCACCTGACACTGTGAAACCTATCCACCTATCCACCTGACACTGTGAAACCTATCTACCTGACACTGTGAAACCTATCCACCTGACACTGTGAAACCTATCTACCTGACACTGTGAAACCTATCTACCTATCCACCTGACACTGTGAAAACTATCCACCTATCTACCTGACACTGTGAAACCTATCCACCTATCTACCTGACACTGTGAAACCTATCCACCTATCTACCTGACACTGTGAAACCTGTCTACCTGACACTGTGAAACCTATCCACCTGACACTGTGAAAACTATCCACCTATCTACCTGACACTGTGAAACCTATCTACCTGACACTGTGAAACCTATCCACCTATCTACCTGACACTGTGAAACCTGTCTACCTATCCACCTGACACTGTGAAACCTATCCACCTATCTACCTGACACTGTGAAACCTGTCCACCTATCCACCTGACACTGTGAAACCTATCTACCTGACACTGTGAAACCTATCCACCTATCCACCTGACACTGTGAAACCTATCTACCTGACACTGTGAAACCTATCCACCTATCTACCTGACACTGTGAAACCTATCTACCTGACACTGTGAAACCTATCTACCTGACACTGTGAAACCTATCCACCTATCTACCTGACACTGTGAAACCTGTCTACCTATCCACCTGACACTGTGAAACCTATCCACCTATCTACCTGACACTGTGAAACCTGTCCACCTATCCACCTGACACTGTGAAACCTATCTACCTGACACTGTGAAACCTATCCACCTATCCACCTGACACTGTGAAACCTATCCACCTATCTACCTGACACTGTGAAACCTATCTACCTGACACTGTGAAACCTATCCACCTGTCCACCTGACACTGTGAAACCTATCCACCTATCCACCTGACACTGTGAAACCTATCCACCTATCCACCTATCCACCTGACACTGTGAAACCTGTCCACCTATCCACCTGACACTGTGAAACCTATCTACCTGACACTGTGAAACCTATCCACCTATCCACCTGACACTGTGAAACCTATCCACCTATCTACCTGACACTGTGAAACCTATCTACCTGACACTGTGAAACCTATCCACCTGTCCACCTGACACTGTGAAACCTATCCACCTATCCACCTGACACTGTGAAACCTATCCACCTATCCACCTATCCACCTGACACTGTGAAACCTATCCACCTATCCACCTGACACTGTGAAACCTATCTACCTGACACTGTGAAACCTATCTAACTGACACTGTGAAACCTATCCACCTATCCACCTGTCACTGTGAAACCTATCCACCTATCCACCTGTCACTGTGAAACCTATCCACCTATCCACCTGACACTGTGAAACCTATCCACCTATCCACCGGACACTGTGAAACCTATCCACCTATCCACCTGACACTGTGAAACCTATCCACCTATCTACCTGACACTGTGAAACCTATCCACCTATCTACCTGACACTGTGAAACCTATCCACCTGACACTGTGAAACCTATCCACCTGTCTACCAGACACTGTGAAACCTATCCACCTATCCACCTGACACTGTGAAACCTATCTACCTGACACTGTGAAACCTATCTACTTGACACTGTGAAACCTATCTACCTGACACTGTGAAACCTATCTACCTGACACTGTGAAACCTATCTACCTGACACTGTGAAACCTATCCACCTGACACCGTGAAACTATCCACCTGACACTGTGAAAACTATCCACCTATCTACCTGACACTGTGAAACCTATCTACCTATCTACCTGACACTGTGAAACCTATCCACCTATCTACCTGACACTGTGAAACCTATCCACCTATCTACCTGACACTGTGAAACCTATCTACCTGACACTGTGAAACCTATCTACCTGACACTGTGAAACCTATCCACCTATCTACCTGACACTGTGAAACATGTCTACCTGACACTGTGAAACCTATCCACCTGACACTGTGAAAACTATCCACCTATCTACCTGACACTGTGAAACCTATCTACCTGACACTGTGAAACCTATCCACCTGACACTGTGAAACCTATCCACCTGACACTGTGAAACCTATCTACCTGACACTGTGAAACCTATCTACCTGACACTGTGAAACCTATCCACCTGACACTGTGAAAACTATCCACCTGACACTGTGAAACCTATCTACCTGACACTGTGAAACCTATCCACCTATCTACCTGACACTGTGAAACCTATCTACCTGACACTGTGAAACCTATCTACCTGACACTGTGAAACCTATCCACCTATCTACCTGACACTGTGAAACCTATCTACCTGACACTGTGAAACCTATCTACCTGACACTGTGAAAACTATCCACCTGACACTGTGAAACCTATCTACCTGACACTGTGAAACCTATCCACCTGACACTGTGAAACCTATCCACCTATCCACCTGACACTGTGAAACCTATCTACCTGACACTGTGAAACTATCTACCTGACACTGTGAAACCTATCTACCTGACACTGTGAAACCTATCTACCTGACACTGTGAAACCTATCCACCTGACACTGTGAAAACTATCCACCTGACACTGTGAAACCTATCTACCTGACACTGTGAAACCTATCTACCTGACACTGTGAAACCTATCCACCTATCCACCTGACACTGTGAAACCTATCCACCTATCTACCTGACACTGTGAAACCTATCTACCTGACACTGTGAAACCTATCCACCTGTCCACCTGACACTGTGAAACCTATCCACCTATCCACCTGACACTGTGAAACCTATCCACCTATCCACCTATCCACCTGACACTGTGAAACCTATCCACCTATCCACCTGACACTGTGAAACCTATCTACCTGACACTGTGAAACCTATCTAACTGACACTGTGAAACCTATCCACCTATCCACCTGTCACTGTGAAACCTATCCACCTATCCACCTGTCACTGTGAAACCTATCCACCTATCCACCTGACACTGTGAAACCTATCCACCTATCCACCGGACACTGTGAAACCTATCCACCTATCCACCTGACACTGTGAAACCTATCCACCTATCTACCTGACACTGTGAAACCTATCCACCTATCTACCTGACACTGTGAAACCTATCCACCTGACACTGTGAAACCTATCCACCTGTCTACCAGACACTGTGAAACCTATCCACCTATCCACCTGACACTGTGAAACCTATCTACCTGACACTGTGAAACCTATCTACTTGACACTGTGAAACCTATCTACCTGACACTGTGAAACCTATCTACCTGACACTGTGAAACCTATCTACCTGACACTGTGAAACCTATCCACCTGACACCGTGAAAACTATCCACCTGACACTGTGAAAACTATCCACCTATCTACCTGACACTGTGAAACCTATCTACCTATCTACCTGACACTGTGAAACCTATCCACCTATCTACCTGACACTGTGAAACCTATCCACCTATCTACCTGACACTGTGAAACCTATCTACCTGACACTGTGAAACCTATCTACCTGACACTGTGAAACCTATCCACCTATCTACCTGACACTGTGAAACATGTCTACCTGACACTGTGAAACCTATCCACCTGACACTGTGAAAACTATCCACCTATCTACCTGACACTGTGAAACCTATCTACCTGACACTGTGAAACCTATCCACCTGACACTGTGAAACCTATCCACCTGACACTGTGAAACCTATCTACCTGACACTGTGAAACCTATCTACCTGACACTGTGAAACCTATCCACCTGACACTGTGAAAACTATCCACCTGACACTGTGAAACCTATCTACCTGACACTGTGAAACCTATCCACCTATCTACCTGACACTGTGAAACCTATCTACCTGACACTGTGAAACCTATCTACCTGACACTGTGAAACCTATCCACCTATCTACCTGACACTGTGAAACCTATCTACCTGACACTGTGAAACCTATCTACCTGACACTGTGAAAACTATCCACCTGACACTGTGAAACCTATCTACCTGACACTGTGAAACCTATCCACCTGACACTGTGAAACCTATCCACCTATCCACCTGACACTGTGAAACCTATCTACCTGACACTGTGAAACCTATCTACCTGACACTGTGAAACCTATCTACCTGACACTGTGAAACCTATCTACCTGACACTGTGAAACCTATCCACCTGACACTGTGAAAACTATCCACCTGACACTGTGAAACCTATCTACCTGACACTGTGAAACCTATCTACCTGACACTGTGAAACCTATCTACCTATCTACCTGACACTGTGAAACCTATCTACCTGACACTGTGAAACCTATCCACCTATCTACCTGACACTGTGAAACCTATCTACCTGACACTGTGAAACCTATCCACCTATCTACCTGACACTGTGAAACATGTCTACCTATCCACCTGACACTGTGAAACCTATCCACCTATCTACCTGACACTGTGAAACCTGTCCACCTATCTACCAGACACTGTGAAACCTGTCCACCTGTCTACCAGACACTGTGAAACGTGTCTACCTGTCTACCAGACACTGTGAAACCTGTCCACCTATCCACCTGACACTGTGAAACCTATCTACCTGACACTGTGAAACCTATCCACCTATCCACCTGACACTGTGAAACCTATCCACCTATCTACCTGACACTGTGAAACCTGTCCACCTGTCTACCAGACACTGTGAAACGTGTCCACCTATCTACCTGACACTGTGAAACCTATCTACCTGACACTGTGAAACCTATCCACCTATCTACCTGACACTGTGAAACCTATCTACCTGACACTGTGAAACCTATCTACCTGACACTGTGAAACCTATCCACCTATCTACCTGACACTGTGAAACATGTCTACCTATCCACCTGACACTGTGAAACCTATCCACCTATCTACCTGACACTGTGAAACCTGTCCACCTATCTACCAGACACTGTGAAACCTGTCCACCTGTCTACCAGACACTGTGAAACGTGTCTACCTGTCTACCAGACACTGTGAAACCTGTCCACCTATCCACCTGACACTGTGAAACCTATCTACCTGACACTGTGAAACCTATCCACCTATCCACCTGACACTGTGAAACCTATCCACCTGACACTGTGAAACCTATCCACCTATCTACCTGACACTGTGAAACCTATCCACCTGTCTACCAGACACTGTGAAACCTATCCACCTGACACTGTAAAACCTATCCACCTATCTACCTGGCACTGTGAAACCTATCCACCTGTCTACCTGACACTGTGAAACCTATCTAACTGACACTGTGAAACCTATCCACCTATCTACCTGACACTGTGAAACCTATCCACCTATCCACCTGACACTGTGAAACCCTATCACCTATCACAGACACTGTGAAACCTATCTAACTGACACTGTGAAACCTATCCACCTATCTACCTGACATGTGAAACCCTATCCACCTGTCTACCTGACACTGTGAAACCTATCTAACTGACACTGTGGAAACCTATCCACCTATCTACCTGACACTGTGAAACCTATCCACCTATCTACTGACACTGTGAAACCCTATCCACCTGACACTGTGAAACCTATCCACCTGACCTCAAACCTATCCACCTATCCACCGGACACTGTGAAACCTATCCACCTATCCACCTGACACTGTGAAACCTATCCACCTATCCACCTGACACTGTGAAACCTATCTACCTGACACTGTGAAACCTGTCCACCTATCTACCAGACACTGTGAAACCTGTCCACCTGTCTACCAGACACTGTGAAACGTGTCTACCTGTCTACCAGACACTGTGAAACCTGTCCACCTATCCACCTGACACTGTGAAACCTATCTACCTGACACTGTGAAACCTATCCACCTATCTACCAGACACTGTGAAACCTATCTAACTGACACTGTGAAACCTATCCACCTATCTAACTGACACTGTGAAACCTATCCACCTATCTACCTGACACTGTGAAACCTATCCACCTATCCACCTGACACTGTGAAACCTATCCACCTATCTACCTGACACTGTGAAACCTATCTACCTGACACTGTGAAACCTATCCACCTATCCCACTGACACTGTGAAACCTATCCACCTATCTACCTGACACTGAAACCTATCCACCTGACACTGTGAAACCTATCCACCTATCCACCTGACACTGTGAAACCTATCCACCTATCCACCGGACACTGTGAAACCTATCCACCTATCCACCTGACACTGTGAAACCTATCTACCTGACACTGTGAAACCTGTCTACCTGACACTGTGAAACCTGTCTACCTGTCTGAGTCAATGTGGAAGCTATATACAGGGGGGTACCGGTACAGAGTCAATGTGGAGGCTATATACATGGGGGTACCGGTACAGAGTCAATGTGGAGGCTATATACAGGGGGGTACCGGTACAGAGTCAATGTGGAAGCTATATACAGGGGTACGGTACAGAGTCAATGTGGAGGAGGCTATATACAGGGGGTACCGGTACAGAGTCAATGGAGAGGCTATATACAGGGGTACCGGTACAGAGTCAATGTGGAGGCTATATACAGGGGGGTACCGGTACAGAGTCAATGTGGAGAAACTATATACAGGGGTACCGGTATAGAGTCAATGTGGAGGCTATATACAGGGGTACTGGTACAGAGTCAATGTGGAGGCTGATATTCAGGGTGTGCCGGTACAGAGTCAATGTGGAGGCTATATATATGGGGTACCGGTACAAAGTCAATGTGGAGACTATGTAGGGTACCGGTACAAAGTCAATGTGGAGGCTATATACAGGGGTACCGGTACAGAGTCAATGTGAGCTATCTACAGGGTGTACCGGTACAGAGTCAATGTGCGGGGGCACCGGTTAGTTGAGGT
>NW_027009540.1:7500-43733 GCF_036934945.1 Oncorhynchus masou masou | reverse complement strand
ATACACCATGTAGACTAACTAACTATAATTAACCTCTAGGTTTCCTACACCTGGGGGGGATACACCATGTAGACTAACTAACTATAATTAACCTCTAGGTTTCCTACACCTGGGGGGGGATACACCATGTAGACTAACTAACTATAATTAACCTCTAGGTTTCCTCCACCTGGGGGGTACACCATGTAGACTAACTAACTATAATTAACCTCTAGGTGTCCTACACCTGGGGGGGTACACCATGTAGACTAACTAACTATAATAACCTCTAGGTTTCCTACACCTGGGGGGGGTACACCATGTAGACTAACTATAATAACCTCTAGGTGTCCTACACCTGGGGGGGTACAGCATGTAGACTAACTAACTATAATAACCTCTAGGTTTCCTCCACCTGGGGGGTACACCATGTAGACTAACTAACTATAATAACCTCTAGGTTTCCTCCACCTGGGGGGGGTACACCATGTAGACTAACTAACTATAATTAACCTCTAGGTTTCCTCCACCTGGGGGGGGGCTTCGTACAGCATGTAGACTAACTATAATTAACCTCTAGGTGTCCTCCACCTGGGGGGGGTACACCATGTAGACTAACTATAATAACCTCTAGGTTTCCTCCACCTGGGGGGGGTACAGCATGTAGACTAACTAACTATAATAACCTCTAGGTTTCCTCCACCTGGGGGGGGTACACCATGTAGACTAACTAACTATAATTAACCTCTAGGTTTCCTCCACCTGGGGGGGGTACACCATGTAGACTAACTATAATTAACCTCTAGGTTTCCTACCCCTGGGGGGGGTACACCATGTAGACTAACTATAATTAACCTCTAGGTTTCCTCCACCTGGGGGGGGATACACCATGTAGACTAACTATAATTAACCTCTAGGTTTCCTCCACCTGGGGGGGGATACACCATGTAGACTAACTATAATAACCTCTAGGTTTCCTCCACCTGGGGGGGGATACACCATGTAGACTAACTATAATTAACCTCTAGGTTTCCTACACCTGGGGGGGATACACCATGTAGACTAACTAACTATAATTAACCTCTAGGTTTCCTACCCCTGGGGGGTACACCATGTAGACTAACTATAATTAACCTCTAGGTGTCCTACACCTGGGGGGTACACCATGTAGACTAACTATAATTAACCTCTAGGTGTCCTACACCTGGGGGGTACACCATGTAGACTAACTAACTATAATAACCTCTAGGTTTCCTACACCTGGGGGGGGTACACCATGTAGACTAACTATAATTAACCTCTAGGTGTCCTACACCTGGGGGGATACACCATGTAGACTAACTAACTATATAAACCTCTAGGTTTCCTACACCTGGGGGGGTACACCATGTAGACTAACTATAATTAACCTCTAGGTGTCCTACACCTGGGGGGGTACACCATGTAGACTAACTAACTATAATAACCTCTAGGTTTCCTACACCTGGGGGGGGGTACACCATGTAGACTAACTATAATTAACCTCTAGGTGTCCTCCACCTGGGGGGGATACACCATGTAGACTAACTATAATAACCTCTAGGTGTCCTCCACCTGGGGGGGTACACCATGTAGACTAACTAACTATAATTAACCTCTAGGTTTCCTCCACCTGGGGGTACACCATGTAGACTAACTAACTATAATTAACCTCTAATTTTCCTACACCTGGGGGGGGGGTACTGTGTAACTATAATTAACCTCTAGGTTTCCTACACCTGGGGGTACACCATGTAGACTATAAATTAACCTCTAGGTTTCCTACACCTGGGGGGATACACCATGTAGACTAACTATAATTAACCTCTAGGTTTCCTCCACCTGGGGGTACACCATGTAGACTAACTATAATTAACCTCTAGGTTTCCTACCCCTGGGGGGGGATACACCATGTAGACTAACTAACTATAATTAACCTCTAGGTTTCCTACACCTGGGGGGATACACCATGTGACTAACTATAATAACCTCTAGGTTTCCTACACCTGGGGGATACACCATGTAGACTAACTATAATTAACCTCTAGGTTTCCTACACCTGGGGGGTACACCATGTAGACTAACTATAATTAACCTCTAGGTTTCCTACACCTGGGGTACACCATGTAGACTAACTAACTATAATTAACCTCTAGGTTTCCTCCACCTGGGGGGGTACACCATGTAGACTAACTAACTATAATTAACCTCTAGGTTTCCTCCACCTGGGGGATACACCATGTAGACTAACTATAATTAACCTCTAGGTTTCCTCCACCTGGGGGGGCTACACCATGTAGACTAACTATAATTAACCTCTAGGTTTCCTCCACCTGGGGGGCTTAGGTACACCATGTAGACTAACTATAATAACCTCTAGGTGTCCTCCACCACACCATGTAGACTAACTATAATTAACCTCTAGGTGTCCTCCACCTGGGGGTACACCATGTAGACTAACTATAATTAACCTCTAGGTTTCCTACACCTGGGGGGGATACACCATGTAGACTAACTATAATTAACCTCTAGGTTTCCTACACCTGGGGGGGATACACCATGTAGACTAACTAACTATAATTAACCTCTAGGTTTTCTACACCTGGGGGGGGATACACCATGTAGACTAACTATAATTAACCTCTAGGTGTCCTACACCCTGGGGGGGGTACACCATGTAGACTAACTATAATTAACCTCTAGGTTTCCTACACCTGGGGGGGATACACCATGTAGACTAACTAACTATAATTAACCTCTAGGTTTCCTACACCTGGGGGGGGATACACCATGTAGACTAACTAACTATAATTAACCTCTAGGTTTCCTACACCTGGGGGGGGATACACCATGTAGACTAACTATAATTAACCTCTAGGTTTCCTCCACCTGGGGGGATACACCATGTAGACTAACTAACTATAATTAACCTCTAGGTGTCCTCCACCTGGGGGATACACCATGTAGACTAACTAACTATAATTAACCTCTAGGTTTCCTCCACCTGGGGGGCTACACCATGTAGACTAACTATAATTAACCTCTAGGTTTCCTCCACCTGGGGGCTTCTGGGGGTTTCCCTCCACCTGGGGGTACACCATGTAGACTAACTATAATTAACCTCTAGGTGTCCTCCACCTGGGGGGGTACACCATGTAGACTAACTATAATTAACCTCTAGGTTTCCTACACCTGGGGGGGATACACCATGTAGACTAACTATAATTAACCTCTAGGTTTCCTACACCTGGGGGGTACACCATGTAGACTAACTAACTATAATTAACCTCTAGGTTTTCTACACCTGGGGGGGGGGGGTACACCATGTAGACTAACTATAATTCACCTCTAGGTGTCCTACCCCTGGGGGGGTACACCATGTAGACTAACTATAATTAACCTCTAGGTGTCCTACCCCTGGGGGGGGTACACCATGTAGACTAACTATAATTAACCTCTAGGTTTCCTACACCTGGGGGGGGGATACACCATGTAGACTAACTAACTATAATTAACCTCTAGGTTTCCTACCCTGGGGGGATACACCATGTAGACTAACTATAAATTAACCTCTAGGTTTCCTACACCTGGGGGGATACACCATGTAGACTAACTAACTATAATTAACCTCTAGGTTTCCTCCACCTGGGGGGTACACCATGTAGACTAACTAACCTATACATTACACCATCTAACTATATATAAACCTCTAGGTGTCCTACACCCTCTGGGGGGGGTACACCATGTAGACTAACTAACTATAATAACCTCTAGGTTTCCTACACCTGGGGGGGTACACCATGTAGACTAACTATAATTAACCTCTAGGTTTCCTCCACCTGGGGGGATACACCATGTAGACTAACTAACTATAATTAACCTCTAGGTTTCCTCCACCTGGGGGGGGTACACCATGTAGACTAACTAACTATAATTAACCTCTAGGTGTCCTACCCCTGGGGGGGGTACACCATGTAGACTAACTATAATTAACCTCTAGGTGTCCTCCACCTGGGGGGTACACCATGTAGACTAACTATAATTAACCTCTAGGTTTCCTCCACCTGGGGGGGGATACACCATGTAGACTAACTATAATTAACCTCTAGGTTTCCTACACCTGGGGGCTGCGTACACCATGTAGACTAACTAACTATAATTAACCTCTAGGTTTCCTACACCTGGGGGTACACCATGTAGACTAATTAACCTCTAGGTGTCCTCCACCTGGGGGGTACACCATGTAGACTAACTAACTATATTAACCTCTAGGTTTCCTACACCTGGGGGGTACACCATGTAGACTAACTATAATAACCTCTAGGTTTCCTACACCTGGGGGGTACACCATGTAGACTAACTATAATTAACCTCTAGGTTTCCTACACCTGGGGGGGTACACCATGTAGACTAACTAACTATAATTAACCTCTAGGTTTCCTCCACCTGGGGGGTACACCATGTAGACTAACTATAATTAACCTCTAGGTTCCTCCACCTGGGGGGTACACCATGTAGACTAACTATAATTAACCTCTAGGTTTCCTACACCTGGGGGGCCTACACCATGTAGACTAACTATAATTAACCTCTAGGTTTCCTCCACCTGGGGGGATACACCATGTAGACTAACTATAATAACCTCTAGGTTTCCTCCACCTGGGGGGGATACACCATGTAGACTAACTATAATTAACCTCTAGGTTTCCTTACCTCCACCTGGGGGGTACACCATGTAGACTAACTATAATTAACCTCTAGGTTTCCTCCACCTGGGGGGGGATACACCATGTAGACTAACTATAATTAACCTCTAGGTGTCCTCCACCTGGGGGGGGTACACCATGTAGACTAACTATAATTAACCTCTAGGTTTCCTACACCTGGGGGGGGATACACCATGTAGACTAACTATAATTAACCTCTAGGTGTCCTACACCTGGGGGGGATACACCATGTAGACTAACTAAATAACCTACCTGGGGGGGATACACCATAACCTATAATTAACTAGGTTTCCTACACCTGGGGGGGGATACACCATGTAGACTAACTATAATTAACCTCTAGGTTTCCTACACCTGGGGGTACACCATGTAGACTAACTATAATTAACCTCTAGGTGTCCTACACCTGGGGGGTACACCATGTAGACTAACTATAATTAACCTCTAGGTGTCCTACACCTGGGGGATACACCATGTAGACTAACTAACTATAATAACCTCTAGGTTTCCTACACCTGGGGGGGGTACACCATGTAGACTAACTATAATTAACCAGGTGTCCTACACTATACACCATGTATAACTAACTATAAAACCTCTAGGTTTCCTACACCTGGGGGTACACCATGTAGACTAACTATAATTAACCTCTAGGTGTCCTACACCTGGGGGTACACCATGTAGACTAACTAACTATAATAACCTCTAGGTTTCCTACACCTGGGGGGTACACCATGTAGACTAACTATATATTAACCTCTAGGTGTCCTCCACCTGGGGGGATACACCATGTAGACTAACTATAATTAACCTCTAGGTGTCCTCCACCTGGGGTACACCATGTAGACTAACTAACTATAATTAACCTCTAGGTTTCCTCCACCACACCATGTAGGGTGTCCTCCACCTGGGGGTACACCATGTAGACTAACTATAATTAACCTCTAGGTTTCCTACACCTGGGGGGTACACCATGTAGACTAACTATAATTAACCTCTAGGTTTCCTACACCTGGGGGATACACCATGTAGACTAACTATAATTAACCTCTAGGTGTCCTCCACCTGGGGGATACACCATGTAGACTAACTAACTATAATTAACCTCTAGGTTTCCTACACCTGGGGGGGGATACACCATGTAGACTAACTAGAATTAACCTCTAGGTTTCCTACACCTGGGGGGTACACCATGTAGACTAACTATAATTAACCTCTAGGTTTCCTACACCTGGGGGGTACACCATGTAGACTAACTATAATTAACCTCTAGGTTTCCTACACCTGGGGGGTACACCATGTAGACTAACTAACTATAATTAACCTCTAGGTTTCCTACCCTGGGGGGGGATACACCATGTAGACTAACTATAATTAACCTCTAGGTTTCCTACACCACCATGTAGACTAACTATAATTAACCTCTAGGTTTCCTCCACCTGGGGGGGGATACACCATGTAGACTAACTAACTATAATTAACCTCTAGGTTTCCTCCACCTGGGGGATACACCATGTAGACTAACTATAATTAACCTCTAGGTGTCCTACACCTGGGGGGGCTGCGTACACCATGTAGACTAACTATAATTAACCTCTAGGTGTCCTCCACCTGGGGGGATACACCATGTAGACTAACTATAATTAACCTCTAGGTGTCCTACACCTGGGGGTACACCATGTAGACTAACTATAATTAACCTCTAGGTTTCCTACACCTGGGGGTACACCATGTAGACTAACTATAATTAACCTCTAGGTTTCCTACACCTGGGGGGTACACCATGTAGACTAACTAACTAAATTAACCTCTAGGTTTCCTACACCTGGGGGGGATACACCATGTAGACTAACTATAATCAACCTCTAGGTGTCCTACACCATGTAGACTAACTATAATTAACCTCTAGGTTTCCTACACCTGGGGGTACACCATGTAGACTAACTATAATTAACCTCTAGGTTTCCTACACCTGGGGGGTACACCATGTAGACTAACTATAATTAACCTCTAGGTTTCCTACACCTGGGGGGTACACCATGTAGACTAACTATAATTAACCTCTAGGTTTCCTACACCTGGGGGGATACACCATGTAGACTAACTATAAATTAACCTCTAGGTTTCCTACACCTGGGGGGGGATACACCATGTAGACTAACTATAATTAACCTCTAGGTTTCCTACACCTGGGGGGATACACCATGTAGACTAACTATAATTAACCTCTAGGTGTCCTCCACCTCACCATGTAGACTAACTATAATTAACCTGGTTTCCTACACCTGGGGGGGATACACCATGTAGACTAACTATATTAACCTCTAGGTTTCCTCCACCTGGGGGGATACACCATGTAGACTAACTAACTATAATTAACCTCTAGGTTTCCTCCACCTGGGGGGCCATGCGTACAGCATGTAGACTAACTATAATTAACCTCTAGGTGTCCTCCCCTGGGGGCTTCGTACACCATGTAGACTAACTATAATTAACCTCTAGGTGTCCTACACTGGGGGTACACCATGTAGACTAACTATAATTAACCTCTAGGTTTCCTCCACCTGGGGGATACACCATGTAGACTAACTAACTATAATTAACCTCTAGGTTTCCTACACCTGGGGGATACACCATGTAGACTAACTAACTATAATTAACCCTAGGTTTCCTACACCTGGGGGGATACACCATGTAGACTAACTAACTATAATTAACCTCTAGGTTTCCTCCACCTGGGGGGGGTACACCATGTAGACTAACTAACTATAATTAACCTCTAGGTGTCCTACACCTGGGGGGGGTACACCATGTAGACTAACTAACTATAATAACCTCTAGGTTTCCTACACCTGGGGGGGGTACACCATGTAGACTAACTATAATAACCTCTAGGTGTCCTACCCCTGGGGGGATACACCATGTAGACTAACTAACTATAATTAACCTCTAGGTTTCCTCCACCTGGGGGTACACCATGTAGACTAACTAACTATAATTAACCTCTAGGTTTCCCTCCACCATGGGGGGGGGGTACACCATGTAGACTAACTATAATTAACCTCTAGGTTTCCTCCACCTGGGGGATACACCATGTAGACTAACTATAATTAACCTCTAGGTTTCCTCCACCTGGGGGGCTACACCATGTAGACTAACTAACTATAATTAACCTCTAGGTTTCCTACACCTGGGGGGGATACACCATGTAGACTAACTATAATAACCTCTAGGTGTCCTCCACCTGGGGGTACAGCATGTAGACTAACTATAATTAACCTCTAGGTTTCCTACCCCTGGGGGGTACACCATGTAGACTAACTATAATAACCTCTAGGTTTCCTCCACCTGGGGGTACACCATGTAGACTAACTATAATTAACCTCTAGGTTTCCTACACCTGGGGGGTACACCATGTAGACTAACTATAATTAACCTCTAGGTTTCCTACACCTGGGGGGTACACCATGTAGACTAACTATAATTAACCTTAACCTAACTATAATTAACTAGGTTTCCTCCACCTGGGGGGGATACACCATGTAGACTAACTATAATTAACCTCTAGGTTTCCTCCACCTGGGGGGATACACCATGTAGACTAACTATAATAACCTCTAGGTTTCCTACACCTGGGGGGGTACACCATGTAGACTAACTATAATTAACCTCTAGGTTTCCTACACCTGGGGGGGGGATACACCATGTAGACTAACTAACTATAATTAACCTCTAGGTTTCCTACCCCTGGGGGGGTACACCATGTAGACTAACTATAATTAACCTCTAGGTGTCCTACACCTGGGGGGGTACACCATGTAGACTAACTATAATTAACCTCTAGGTGTCCTACACCTGGGGGGGTACACCATGTAGACTAACTAACTATAATAACCTCTAGGTTTCCTACACCTGGGGGGTACACCATGTAGACTAACTATAATTAACCTCTAGGTGTCCTACACCTGGGGGATACACCATGTAGACTAACTAACTATATAAACCTCTAGGTTTCCTACACCTGGGGGGGTACACCATGTAGACTAACTATAATTAACCTCTAGGTGTCCTACACCTGGGGGGTACACCATGTAGACTAACTAACTATAATAACCTCTAGGTTTCCTACACCTGGGGGGGTAGACTAACTATAATTAACCTCTAGGTGTCCTCCACCTGGGGGGGGATACACCATGTAGACTAACTATAATAACCTCTAGGTGTCCTCCACCTGGGGGGGTACACCATGTAGACTAACTAACTATAATTAACCTCTAGGTTTCCTCCACCTGGGGGGGATACACCATGTAGACTAACTAACTATAATTAACCTCTAGGTGTCCTCCACCTGGGGGGTACACCATGTAGACTAACTATAATTAACCTCTGTAGACTAACTATAATTAACCTCTAGGTTTCCTACACCTGGGGGGTACACCATGTAGACTAACTATAATTAACCTCTAGGTTTCCTCCACCTGGGGGGGTACACCATGTAGACTAACTATAATTAACCTCTAGGTGTCCTCCACCTGGGGGGGTACACCATGTAGACTAACTATAATAACCCTAGGTGTCCTACACCTGGGGGTACACCATGTAGACTAACTAACTATAATTAACCTCTAGGTTTCCTACACCTGGGGGGTACACCATGTAGACTAACTATAATAACCTCTAGGTTTCCTACACCTGGGGGGGGGGACTAACTATAATTATGGTTTCCTCCACCTGGGGGGATACACCAAGACTAACTATAATTAACCTCTAGGTTTCCTACACCTGGGGGGTACACCATGTAGACTAACTATAATTAACCTCTAGGTTTCCTACACCTGGGGGGGATACACCATGTAGACTAACTAACTATATTAACCTCTAGGTTTCCTCCACCTGGGGGGGGGGTACACCATGTAGACTAACTATAATTAACCTCTAGGTTTCCTACACCTGGGGGATACACCATGTAGACTAACTATACTTAACCTCTAGGTGTCCTCCACCTGGGGGGATACACCATGTAGACTAACTAACTATAATTAACCTCTAGGTTTCCTCCACCTGGGGGGGTACACCATGGGGTTTCCCACACCTGGGGGGATACACCATGTAGACTAACTATAATTGTAACCTCTAGGTTTCCTCCACCTGGGGGGCTTCGTACACCATGTAGACTAACTATAATAACCTCTAGGTGTCCTACACCTGGGGGGGTACACCATGTAGACTAACTATAATTAACCTCTAGGTTTCCTACACCTGGGGGGATACACCATGTAGACTAACTATAATTAACCTCTAGGTTTCCTACCCCTGGGGGGGGGGGGATACACCATGTAGACTAACTATAATTAACCTCTAGGTTTCCTCCACCTGGGGGGGTACACCATGTAGACTAACTATAATTAACCTCTAGGTTTCCTACACCTGGGGGTACACCATGTAGACTAACTATAATTAACCTCTAGGTTTCCTACACCTGGGGGGTACACCATGTAGACTAACTATAAATTAACCTCTAGGTTTTCTACACCTGGGGGGTAGACTAACTATAATTAACCTCTAGGTTTCCTACCCCTGGGGGGGTACACCATGTAGACTAACTATAATTAACCTCTAGGTGTCCTACACCTGGGGGGGTACACCATGTAGACTAACTATAATTAACCTCTAGGTTTCCTACACCTGGGGGGGTACACCATGTAGACTAACTATAATTAACCTCTAGGTTTCCTACACCTGGGGGGGGATACACCATGTAGACTAACTAACTATAATTAACCTCTAGGTTTCCTACACCTGGGGGGGATACACCATGTAGACTAACTATAATTAACCTCTAGGTTTCCTACACCTGGGGGGATACACCATGTAGACTAACTAACTATAATTAACCTCTAGGTTTCCTCCACCTGGGGGGTACACCATGTAGACTAACTAACTATAATTAACCTCTAGGTTTCCTCCACCTGGGGGCTTCGTACACCATGTAGACTAACTAACTATAATTAACCTCTAGGTTTCCTCCACCTGGGGGGATACACCATGTAGACTAACTATAATTAACCTGGGGGGTACACCATGTAGACTAGGTTTCCTCCACCTGGGGGGCTACACAGCATGTAGACTAACTAACTATAATAACCTCTAGGTGTCCTCCACCTGGGGGGGTACACCATGTAGACTAACTATAATTAACCTCTAGGTTTCCTCCACCTGGGGGTACACCATGTAGACTAACTATAATTAACCTCTAGGTTTCCTCCACCTGGGGGTACACCATGTAGACTAACTATAATTAACCTCTAGGTTTCCTACACCTGGGGGGCTGCGTACACCATGTAGACTAACTAACTATAATTAACCTCTAGGTTTCCTACACCTGGGGGTACACCATGTAGACTAACTATAATTAACCTCTAGGTTTCCTACACCTGGGGGTACACCATGTAGACTAACTATAATTAACCTCTAGGTGTCCTACACCTGGGGGGTACACCATGTAGACTAACTAACTATAATTAACCTCTAGGTGTCCTACACCTGGGGGGTACACCATGTAGACTAACTAACTATAATAACCTCTAGGTTTCCTACACCTGGGGGGTACACCATGTAGACTAACTATAATTAACCTCTAGGTGTCCTACACCTGGGGGGGTACACCATGTAGACTAACTAACTATAATTAACCTCTAGGTTTCCTACACCTGGGGGGGGGTACACCATGTAGACTAACTATAATTAACCTCTAGGTGTCCTCCACCTGGGGGGGGGATACACCATGTAGACTAACTATAATTAACCTCTAGGTGTCCTCCACCTGGGGGGATACACCATGTAGGTTTCCTCCACCTAACTATAACTATAATTAACCTCTAGGTTTCCTCCACCTGGGGGGGACACCATGTAGACTAACTATAATTAACCCTCTAGGTTTCCTACACCATACACCATGTAGACTAACTATAATTAACCTCTAGGTGTCCTCCACCTGGGGGGTACACCATGTAGACTAACTATAATTAACCTCTAGGTTTCCTACACCGGGGGGGATACACCATGTAGACTAACTATAATTAACCTCTAGGTTTCCTACACCTGGGGGGTACACCATGTAGACTAACTATAAATTAACCTCTAGGTTTCCTACACCTGGGGGGGGTACACCATGTAGACTAACTATAATTAACCCCTAGGTTTCCTACACCTGGGGGGTACACCATGTAGACTAACTATAATTAACCTCTAGGTGTCCTACACCTGGGGGGGGTACAGACTAACTATAATTAACCCTCTAGGTGTAGACACCATGTAACTAACTATAATTAACCTCTAGGTGTCCTACACCTGGGGGGGTACACCATGTAGACTAACTAACTATAATTAACCTCTAGGTTTCCTACACCTGGGGGGATACACCATGTAGACTAACTAACTATAATAACCTCTAGGTTTCCTACACCTGGGGGGGCACCATGTAGACTAACATAATTAACCTCAGGTGTCCTACACCTGGGGGGATACACCATGTAGACTAACTAACTATATAAACCTCTAGGTTTCTCACCTAGGGTCTAACTATAATTAACAGGTGTCCTGGGGGGATACACCATGTAGACTAACTAACTATAATAACCTCTAGGTTTCCTCCACCTGGGGGGTACACCATGTAGACTAACTATAATTAACCTCTAGGTGTCCTCCACCTGGGGGGATTGTAGACCTGGTGTCCTACACCTGGGGGGTACACCATGTAGACTAACTAACTATAATTAACCTCTAGGTTTCCTACACCTGGGGGTACACCATGTAGACTAACTATAATTAACCTCTAGGTTTCCTACACCTGGGGGGGGGTACACACCTGGGGGGGGGTACACCATGTAGACTAACTAACTATAATTAACCTCTAGGTTTCCTCCACCTGGGGGGTACACCATGTAGACTAACTATAATAACCTATAACCTTAACCTCTAGGTGTCCTACACCTGGGGGGTACACCATGTAGACTAACTAACTATAATTAACCTCTAGGTTTCCTCTGGGGGGTACACCATGTAGACTAACTAACTATAATTAACCTCTAGGTTTCCTACCCCTGGGGGGGGATACACCATGTAGACTAACTATAATTAACCTCTAGGTGTCCTCCACCTGGGGGGGCTACGTACACCATGTAGACTAACTAACTATAATTAACCTCTAGGTTTCCTCCACCTGGGGGGGTACACCATGTAGACTAACTATAATTAACCTCAGGTTTCCTACACCTGGGGGTACACCATGTAGACTAACTATAATTAACCCCAGGTTTCCTACACCTGGGGGATACACCATGTAGACTAACTATAATAACCTCTAGGTTTCACTACACCTGGGGGGTACACCCATGACTAACTAACTATAATAACCTCTAGGTGTCCTACCCCTGGGGGGGATACACCATGCTAACTATAATTAACCTCTAGGTTTCCTACACCTGGGGGGGGATACACCATGTAGACTAACTAACTATAATTAACCTCTAGGTTTCCTACACCTGGGGGTACACCATGTAGACTAACTATAATTAACCTCTAGGTTTCCTACACCTGGGGGGATACACCATGTAGACTAACTAACTATAATTAACCTCTAGGTTTCCTACCCCCTGGGGGTACACCATGTAGACTAACTATAATTAACCTCTAGGTGTCCTACACCTGGGGGGGTACACCATGTAGACTAACTATAATTAACCTCTAGGTTTCCTCCACCTGGGATACACCATGTAGACTAACTATAATTAACCTCTAGGTTTCCTACCCCTGGGGGGTACACCATGTAGACTAACTATAATTAACCTCTAGGTGTCCTACCCCACCATGTAGACTAACTATAATTAACCTCTCTAGATGTCCTACCCCTGGGGGGGTACACCATGTAGACTAACTATAATAACTCTCTAGGTTTCCTAAGCCACCTGGGGGATACACCATGTAGACTAACTATATAATTAACCTCTAGGTTTCTACACCTGGGGGGGGTACACCATGTAGACTAACTATACTTAACCTCTAGGTTTCCTACCCCTGGGGTGGGTACACCATGTAGACTAACTTTAACCCTAGGTTTCCTACTGGGGGGTACACCATGTAGACTAACTATAATTAACCTCTAGGTGTCCTACACCTGGGGGGTACACCATGTAGACTAACTAACTATAATTAACCTCTAGGTGTCCTACACCTGGGGGATACACCATGTAGACTAACTAACTATAATAACCTCTAGGTTTCCTACACCTGGGGGGGGGGGGCACACCATGTAGACTAACTATAATTAACCCTAGGTGTCCTACACCTGGGGGATACACCATGTGACTAACTAACTATATAAACCTCAGGCTTCCTACACCTGGGGGGCACACCATGTAGACTAACTATAATTAACCTCTAGGTGTCCTACACCTGGGGGGTACACCATGTAGACTAACTATAATAACCTCTAGGTGTCCTCCACCTGGGGGGGGTACACCATGTAGACTAACTAACTATAATTAACCTCTAGGTTTCCTCCACCTGGGGGGGTACACCATGTAGACTAACTAACTATAATTAACCTCTAGGTGTCCTCCACCTGGGGGTACACCATGTAGACTAACTATAATTAACCTCTAGGTTTCCTACACCTGGGGGGGATACACCATGTAGACTAACTATAATAACCTCAGGTTTCCCTACACCTGGGGGGTACACCATGTAGACTAACTATAATTAACCTCTAGGTTTCCTACTCCCGGGGGATACACCATGTAGACTAACTATAATTAACCTCTCTAGGTTTCCTACACCTGGGGGTACACCATGTAGACAACTATAATTAACCTCTCTAGGTTTCCTACACCTGGGGGTACACCATGTAGACTAACTATAATTAACCTCTAGGTTTCCTACACCTGGGGGGCACACCATGTAGACTAACTATAATTAACCCCAGGTTTCCTACACCTGGGGGTACACCATGTAGACTAACTATAATTAACCCCTAGGTTTCCTACACCTGGGGGGTACACCATGTAGACTAACTATAATTAACCTCTAGGTGTCCTACACCTGGGGGGTACACCATGTAGACTAACTAACTATAATTAACCCTAGGTGTCCTACACCTGGGGATACACCATGTAGACTAACTAACTATAATAACCCTAGGTTTCCTACACCTGGGGGGGTACACCATGTAGACTAACTATAATTAACCTCTAGGTGTCCTACACCTGGGGGATACACCATGTAGACTAACTAACTATATAAACCTATAGGTTTCCTACACCTGGGGGGCACACCATGTGACTAACTATAATTAACCTCTAGGTGTCCTACACCTGGGGGTACACCATGTAGACTAACTAACTATAATAACCTCTAGGTTTCCTACACCTGGGGGGTACACCATGTAGACTAACTATAATTAACCTCTAGGTGTCCTCCACCTGGGGGGGATACACCATGTAGACTAACTATAATAACCTCTAGGTGTCCTCCACCTGGGGGGTACACCATGTAGACTAACTAACTATAATTAACCTCTAGGTTTCTACACCTGGGGGGTACACCATGTAGACTAACTATAATTAACCTCTAGGTTTCCTACACCTGGGGGGTACACCATGTAGACTAACTATAATTAACCTCTAGGTGTCCTCCACCTGGGGGGGGGTACACCATGTAGACTAACTAACTATAATTAACCTCTAGGTTTCCTACACCTGGGGGGGGGGATACACCATGTAGACTAACTATAATAACCTCTAGGTTTCCTACACCTGGGGGGGTACACCATGTAGACTAACTATAATTAACCTCAGGTTTCCTACACCTGGGGGGGGTACACCATGTAGACTAACTAACTATAATTAACCTCTAGGTTTCCTCCACCTGGGGGGTACACCATGTAGACTAACTAACTATAATTAACCTCTAGGTTTCCTACCCCTGGGGGGGGATACACCATGTAGACTAACTATAATTAACCTCTAGGTGTCCTCCACCTGGGGGGGCTACGTACACCATGTAGACTAACTAACTATAATTAACCTCTAGGTTTCCTCCACCTGGGGGGGTACACCATGTAGACTAACTATAATTAACCTCTAGGTTTCCTACACCTGGGGGGGTACACCATGTAGACTAACTATAATTAACCTCTAGGTTTCCTACACCTGGGGGGTACACCATGTAGACTAACTAACTATAATTAACCTCTAGGTTTCCTACACCTGGGGGGGATACACCATGTAGACTAACTATAATTAACCTCTAGGTTTCCTACACCTGGGGGGGGTACACCATGTAGACTAACTATAATTAACCTCTAGGTTTCCTACACCTGGGGGGATACACCATGTAGACTAACTATAATAACCTCTAGGTTTCCTACACCTGGGGGTACACCATGTAGACTAACTAACTATAATTAACCTCTAGGTTTCCTACCCTGGGGGGGGATACACCATGTAGACTAACTATAATTAACCTCTAGGTTTCCTACACCTGGGGGGGGATACACCATGTAGACTAACTAACTATATTAACCTCTAGGTTTCCTACACCTGGGGGGTACACCATGTAGACTAACTATAATTAACCTCTAGGTTTCCTACACCTGGGGGGGATACACCATGTAGACTAACTAACTATAATTAACCTCTAGGTTTCCTACCACCTGGGGGGTACACCATGTAGACTAACTATAATTAACCTCTAGGTGTCCTACACCTGGGGGGCGACACCATGTAGACTAACTATAATTAACCTCTAGGTTTCCTACACCTGGGGGGGGTACACCATGTAGACTAACTATAATTAACCTCTAGGTTTCCTTCCCCTGGGGGGTACACCATGTAGACTAACTATAATTAACCTCTAGGTGTCCTACACCTGGGGGTACACCATGTAGACTAACTATAATTAACCTCTAGGTGTCCTACCCTGGGGGGGGGGGATACACCATGTAGACTAACTATAATAACCTCTAGGTTTCCTACACCTGGGGGGGGGTACACCATGTAGACTAACTAACTATAATTAACCTCTAGGTTTTCTACACCTGGGGGGTACACCATGTAGACTAACTATAATTAACCTCTAGGTTTCCTACCCCTGGGGTGGGTACACCATGTAGACTAACTATAATTAACCTCTAGGTTTCCTACCCCTGGGGGGGGTACACCATGTAGACTAACTATAATTAACCTCTAGGTGTCCTACACCTGGGGGGGGTACACCATGTAGACTAACTATAATTAACCTCTAGGTTTCCTACACCTGGGGGGGGATACACCATGTAGACTAACTATAATAACCTCTAGGTTTCCTCCACCTGGGGGGGATACACCATGTAGACTAACTATAATTAACCTCTAGGTGTCCTCCACCTGGGGGGTACACCATGTAGACTAACTATAATTAACCTCTAGGTTTCCTCCACCTGGGGGGGTACACCATGTAGACTAACTATAATTAACCTCTAGGTTTCCTCCACCTGGGGGGGGATACACCATGTAGACTAACTATAATTAACCTCTAGGTTTCCTACCCCTGGGGGGGTACACCATGTAGACTAACTATAATTAACCTCTAGGTTTCCTACACCTGGGGGTACACCATGTAGACTAACTATAATTAACCTCTAGGTTTCCTACACCTGGGGGGATACACCATGTAGACTAACTAACTATATTAACCTTAGGTTTCCTACACCTGGGGGGATACACCATGTAGACTAACTATAATTAACCTCTAGGTTTCCTACACCTGGGGGGATACACCATGTAGACTAACTATAATTAACCTCTAGGTGTCCTCCACCTGGGGGAATACACCATGTAGACTAACTATAATTAACCTCTAGGTTTCCTACACCTGGGGGGGGGGATACACCATGTAGACTAACTATAATTAACCTCTAGGTTTCCTACACCTGGGGGGGCTTCGTACAGCTCTCTACAACTACATCTACGCTAAGAAGTATGGCGGGAGCTTCATCTGGGAAGACACAGACCAGAGCAGACTGGTGCCGGGAGCTGCTGAGGCTATAGAGGATATGTTGGAGTGGGCTGGTAGGACAGACTTAATAACACACACACATACACACACACACACACACCTAAACACAGACCAGAGCAGACTGGTGCCGGGAGCTGCAGAGGCTATAGAGGATATGTTGGAGTGGGCTGGTAGGACAGACTTAATTACACACACACCTACACACACACACACACACACACCTACACACAGACCAGAGCAGACTGGTGCCGGGAGCTGCAGAGGCTATAGAGGATATGTTGGAGTGGGCTGGTAGGACAGACTTAATAACACACACACACACCCCCCTACACACCTACACACACACCTACACACAGACCAGAGCAGACTGGTGCTGGGAGTGGCTGAATGTAGAGTTTATGCTGGGGTGGTCTGGTAGGGCAGACTGGTGCTGGTAGTGGCTGAATGTAGAGTTCATGCTGGGGTGGTCTGGTAGGGCAGACTGGTGCTGGGAGTGGCTGAATGTAGAGTTCATGCTGGGGTGGTCTGGTAGGGCAGACTGGTGCTGGGAGTGGCTGAATGTAGAGTTCATGCTGGGGTGGTCTGGTAGGGCAGACTGGTGCTGGTAGTGGCTGAATGTAGAGTTCATGCTGGGGTGGTCTGGTAGGGCAGACTGGTGCTGTAAGTGGCTGAATGTAGAGTTCATGCTGGGGTGGTCTGGTAGGACAGACTGGTGCTGGTAGTGGCTGAATGTAGAGTTCATGCTGGGGTGGTCTGGTAGGGCAGACTGGTGCTGTAAGTGGCTGAATGTAGAGTTCATGCTGGGGTGGTCTGGTAGGGCAGACTGATGGCTGAATGTAGAGTTCATGCTGGGGTGGTCTGGTAGGGCAGACTGGTGCTGGGAGTGGCTGAATGTAGAGTTCATGCTGGGGTGGTCTGGTAGGGCAGACTGGTGCTGTAAGTGGCTGAATGTAGAGTTCATGCTGGGGTGGTCTGGTAGGGCAGACTGGTGCTGGTAGTGGCTGAATGTAGAGTTCATGCTGGGGTGGTCTGGTAGGACAGACTGGTGCTGTAAGTGGCTGAATGTAGAGTTCATGCTGGGGTGGTCTGGTAGGACAGACTGGTGCTGGTAGTGGCTGAATGTAGAGTTCATGCTGGGGTGGGCTGGTAGGGCAGACTGATGGCTGAATGTAGAGTTCATGCTGGGGTGGTCTGGTAGGACAGACTGGTGCCTGTAAGTGGCTGAATGTAGAGTTCATGCTGGGGTGGTCTGGTAGGACAGACTGGTGCCTGTAAGTGGCTGAATGTAGAGTTCATGCTGGGGTGGTCTGGTAGGGCAGACTGGTGGCTGAATGTAGAGTTCATGCTGGGGTGGTCTGGTAGGGCAGACTGGTGCTGTAAGTGGCTGAATGTAGAGTTCATGCTGGGGTGGTCTGGTAGGGCAGACTGGTGCTGGTAGTGGCTGAATGTAGAGTTCATGCTGGGGTGGTCTGGTAGGACAGACTGGTGCTGGTAGTGGCTGAATGTAGAGTTCATGCTGGGGTGGTCTGGTAGGACAGACTGGTGCTGGTAGTGGCTGAATGTAGAGTTCATGCTGGGGTGGTCTGGTAGGACAGACTGGTGCTGGTAGTGGCTGAATGTAGAGTTCATGCTGGGGTGGTCTGGTAGGGCAGACTGGTGCTGTAAGTGGCTGAATGTAGAGTTCATGCTGGGGTGGTCTGGTAGGGCAGACTGGTGCTGGTAGTGGCTGAATGTAGAGTTCATGCTGGGGTGGTCTGGTAGGGCAGACTGGTGCTGGTAGTGGCTGAATGTAGAGTTCATGCTGGGGTGGTCTGGTAGGGCAGACTGGTGCTGTAAGTGGCTGAATGTAGAGTTCATGCTGGGGTGGGCTGGTAGGGCAGACTGGTGCTGGTAGTGGCTGAATGTAGAGTTCATGCTGGGGTGGTCTGGTAGGGCAGACTGGTGCTGGTAGTGGCTGAATGTAGAGTTCATGCTGGGGTGGTCTGGTAGGGCAGACTGGTGCTGGTAGTGGCTGAATGTAGAGTTCATGCTGGGGTGGTCTGGTAGGACAGACTGGTGCTGGTAGTGGCTGAATGTAGAGTTCATGCTGGGGTGGTCTGGTAGGGCAGACTGGTGCCTGTAAGTGGCTGAATGTAGAGTTTATGCTGGGGTGGTCTGGTAGGGCAGACTGGTGCCTGTAAGTGGCTGAATGTAGAGTTTATGCTGGGGTGGTCTGGTAGGGCAGACTGGTGCCTGTAAGTGGCTGAATGTAGAGTTCATGCTGGGGTGGTCTGGTAGGGCAGACTGGTGGCTGAATGTAGAGTTCATGCTGGGGTGGTCTGGTAGGGCAGACTGGTGCTGGTAGTGGCTGAATGTAGAGTTCATGCTGGGGTGGTCTGGTAGGGCAGACTGGTGCTGGGAGTGGCTGAATGTAGAGTTCATGCTGGGGTGGTCTGGTAGGAACAGAGACATATTTAGATATTAAGGAGTTTGGCTAACTTTTACAACGGGCGTTAGCCCCCGTGAGCGTTCCAACACATTCCAAGTATTTGGAATCTAATTCAGATTCTAGACATTCAGTTCCACAGCATTGTTTACATTCTAGAACATGCTGTGGACTCCGTCCAGTCATAATTGCATTTTTGCCCGTGTAATAATGGCGGCTAACGTCCTACCCTCCCCAGGTATCCCCCCAGACGAGAGTCCCCGTGGAGGAGGCCAGTACGGTCCCTACCTCCAGTCCCAGAGGCTGTCCCTGTACAGCCAGGCTGCTGACTCCCTGGTCCAGACAGGGAAGGCCTACCACTGCTTCTGCAGCCAGCAGAGGCTGGAATTACTGAAGAGAGAGGCCCTACGCAGCGGACAGACACCGCGGTGAGTTGACTAAACACACACACATACTTTTATTTATTTGATTTAACTTTTATTTAACTCGGCAAGTCAGTTAACAAATTCTTATTTACACTGATGGACTACCACGGCCAAACCCGGACGACGCTGGGCCAATTGTGCGCCCCGCCCTATGGAACTCCCAATCACGGCCGGGTTGTGATACAGCCTGGAATCGAACCAGGGTCTGTAGTGACGCCTCTAGCACTGAGATGCAGGGCCTTCGACCCGCTGCGCCTCCTCGGGAGCACATTCGCGGACATGTTTAAATAGACATACTCGCTCACACGCGGAACTGAACATTCCTCTACGGCAGGTATGACAACCGGTGCAGACACCTCCGCCCAGATCAGCTCGGGGAGAAGCTGGATCAGAAGGTCCCCCATGTGATCAGGTTCCGACTGGAGTCTGGAGGGGAACCCTTCAACGACCTGGTCTTCGGATGGAACCGCACGAGGTGGCCCAGGTAAACCAGCAGATATGTGAGATACATTAACACAAGCTGTACCGGCAAGCAGTGTGACATTTAAAAAATAATAATAATAATTCAGACGCCCCTGAAACAAGTAACCTCGTATTTGCAACAAGTCACGTCGTATTTGCAACAAGTCACCTCATATTTGCAACAAGTCACCTCGTATTTGCAACAAGTCATGTCATATTTGCAACAAGTCACGTCGTATTTGCAACAAGTCACCTCGTATTTGCAACAAGTCACGTCGTATTTGCAACAAGTCACGTCGTATTTGCAACAAGTCACCTCATATTTTGCAACAAGTCACCTCAGATTTGCAACAAGTCACCTCAGATTTGCAACAAGTCACGTCGTATTTGCAACAAGTCACGTCATATTTGCAACAAGTCACGTCATATTTGCAACAAGTAACCTCGTATTTGCAACAAGTAACCTCGTATTTGCAACAAGTAACCTCGTATTTGCAACAAGTCACCTCGTATTTGCAACAAGTAACCTCGTATTTGCAACAAGTAACCTCGTATTTGCAACAAGTAACCTCGTATTTGCAACAAGTCACCTCGTATTTGCAACAAGTCACCTCGTATTTGCAACAAGTAACCTCGTATTTGCAACAAGTAACCTCGTATTTGCAACAAGTAACCTCGTATTTGCAACAAGTAACCTCGTATTTGCAACAAGTAACCTCGTATTTGCAACAAGTAACCTCGTATTTGCAACAAGTCACCTCGTATTTGCAACAAGTCACCTCGTATTTGCAAGTGCTTTTCTTATTTCAAAAGACATATATAATTGAAACTCCGCCTCCCATCCCAGGTTGAAGGAGACCCCGTGTTAATCGGACTGTTCCCCCACCTGGAAAATGTAGTAGATGGATAGAGAACATCTACCCCATCCTCTGCCCAAACGGATATTCAATCTGCTTTTTAATTTTGTGTTTTACCCATCTACCAATAGGTGCCCTTCTTTGCAAGGAATTGGAAAACGTCCCTGGTCTTTGTGGTTGAATCTGTGTTTTGAAATGCACTGAAATACAGATAATTGTATGTGTGGGGTGCAGAGATGAGGTAGTCATTCAAAAAAAAAAAAACGATTAACACTATTATAGCACACAGAGTGAGTCCATGTAACTTATTATGTGATTTGTTAAGGCCCATTTTTACTCCTGAACTTATTTAGTCTCGCCCTAACAAAGAGGCTGAACACTGAACTGACTCAAGACATTTCAGCTTTTCATTTTTCATTCATTTGTAAAGAATTTAGAATAACAGAATTCCTCTTTGACATTATGGGATGTTGTGTGTTGGTCAGTGGCGAACAAAAATATCCATTTTAATTTTGAATTCGGGCTGTAACACAACGAAATGTGTGGGGAAAAAAGTCAAAGGGGGATGAATAGTTTCTGCTCCTGCTCTAGGTTGAAGGAGACCCTGTCGTGTTGAAAGCTGATGGTTTCCCCACCTATCACCTGGCTAACGTAGTAGACGACCACCTGATGAAGGTCAGCCACGTCCTGAGAGGATCCGAGTGGCTCATCTCTACCTCCAAACACCTGCTGCTCTACAGGTACACACACACACACACCTGGCTAACGTAGTAGACGACCACCTGATGAAGGTCAGCCACGTACTGAGAGGATCAGAGTGGCTTATCTCTACCTCCAAACACCTGCTGCTCTACAGGTACACACACACACACACCTGCTGCTCTACAGGTACACACACACACACACCTGGCTAACGTAGTAGACGACCACCTGATGAAGGTCAGCCACGTCCTGAGAGGATCCGAGTGGCTCATCTCTACCTCCAAACACCTGCTGCTCTACACACACACACACACACACACACACACACACACACACACACACACACACACACACACACGGGTGTGATTCCCACCACCCATACAAAAATTTGTAGAATAATACTATTCAGAATAATAGTACATTTTATTCACTCTTTTCAAGATACGCAAGGACACGTCCAGAGCAAAATAGAATAACATAGTAATTATGAGCATGAGAATATCAGAGGCAATGTACTAAAATGAATGTACAAAGTACAAAACGGTAGGTTGCTTTGTGTTATGTTGTTGTTGTTGTTATTCCAGGGCTCTGGGCTGGAAGTCCCTGGTTATGTTGTTGTTGTTATTCCAGGGCTCTGGGCTGGAAGCCCCTGGTTATGTTATTGTTGTTATTCCAGGGCTCTGGGCTGGAAGCCCCTGTTTATGTTATGTTATTGTTGTTATTCCAGGGCTCTGGGCTGGAAGCCCCCTGGTTATGTTATGTTATTGTTGTTATTCCAGGGCTCTGGGCTGGAAGCCCCTGGTTATGTTATTGTTGTTATTCCAGGGCTCTGGGCTGGAAGCCCCTGGTTATGTTATTGTTGTTATTCCAGGGCTCTGGGCTGGAAGCCCCTGGTTATGTTATTGTTGTTGTTATTCCAGGGCTCTGGGCTGGAAGCCCCTGGTTATGTTATTGTTGTTGTCATTCCAGGGCTCTGGGCTGGAAGCCCCTGGTTATGTAATGTTATTGTTGTTATTCCAGGGCTCTGGGCTGGAAGCCCCTGGTTATGTTATTGTTGTTGTTATTCCAGGGCTCTGGGCTGGAAGCCCCCTGGTTATGTTATTGTTGTTATTCCAGGGCTCTGGGCTGGAAGCCCACTGGTTATGTTATTGTTGTTATTTCAGGGCTCTGGGCTGGAAGCCCCTGGTTATGTTATTGTTGTTATTCCAGGGCTCTGGGCTGGAAGCCCCTGGTTATGTTGTTGTTATTCCAGGGCTCTGGGCTGGAAGCCCCTGGTTATGTTGTTGTTATTCCAGGGCTCTGGGCTGGAAGCCCCTGGTTATGTTATTGTTGTTATTCCAGGGCTCTGGGCTGGAAGCCCCTGGTTATGTTATTGTTGTTGTTATTCCAGGGCTCTGGGCTGGAAGCCCCCTGGTTATGTTATTGTTGTTGTCATTCCAGGGCTCTGGGCTGGAAGCCCCTGGTTATGTAATGTTATTGTTGTTATTCCAGGGCTCTGGGCTGGAAGCCCCTGGTTATGTTATTGTTGTTGTTATTCCAGGGCTCTGGGCTGGAAGCCCCCTGGTTATGTTATTGTTGTTATTCCAGGGCTCTGGGCTGGAAGCCCACTGGTTATGTTATTGTTGTTATTTCAGGGCTCTGGGCTGGAAGCCCCTGGTTATGTTATTGTTGTTATTCCAGGGCTCTGGGCTGGAAGCCCCTGGTTATGTTGTTGTTATTCCAGGGCTCTGGGCTGGAAGCCCCTGGTTATGTTGTTGTTATTCCAGGGCTCTGGGCTGGAAGCCCCTGGTTATGTTATTGTTGTTATTCCAGGGCTCTGGGCTGGAAGCCCCTGGTTATGTTATTGTTGTTGTTATTCCAGGGCTCTGGGCTGGAAGCCCCTGGTTATGTTATTGTTGTTGTCATTCCAGGGCTCTGGGCTGGAAGCCCCTGGTTATGTTATTGTTGTTGTCATTCCAGGGCTCTGGGCTGGAAGCCCCTGGTTATGTTATTGTTGTCATTCCAGGGCTCTGGGCTGGAAGCCCCCTGGTTATGTTATTGTTGTTGTCATTCCAGGGCTCTGGGCTGGAAGCCCCTGGTTATGTTATTGTTGTCATTCCAGGGCTCTGGGCTGGAAGCCCCCTGGTTATGTTATTGTTGTCATTCCAGGGCTCTGGGCTGGAAGCCCACTGGTTATGTTATTGTTGTCATTCCAGGGCTCTGGGCTGGAAGCCCCTGGTTATGTTATTGTTGTCATTCCAGGGCTCTGGGCTGGAAGCCCCCTGGTTATGTTATTGTTGTCATTCCAGGGCTCTGGGCTGGAAGCCCCTGGTTATGTTATTGTTGTTATTCCAGGGCTCTGGGCTGGAAGCCCCCTGGTTATGTTATTGTTGTCATTCCAGGGCTCTGGGCTGGAAGCCCCCTGGTTATGTTATTGTTGTCATTCCAGGGCTCTGGGCTGGAAGCCCCCTGGTTATGTTATGTTATTGTTGTTATTCCAGGGCTCTGGGCTGGAAGCCCCCTGGTTATGTTATGTTATTGTTGTCATTCCAGGGCTCTGGGCTGGAAGCCCCCGGTGTTCGGACACCTTCCTCTCCTCCTCAACAGAGATGGCAGTAAGCTCTCTAAGAGACAAGGAGATATCTACATACAGAGTTTCCAGAGGAGTGGGGCCCTACCTGAAGCACTACTGGATATCACCACACACTGTGGATCTGGCTTCAACAGTAAGAGAGGGAGGGGATATCTTTATACAGAGAAGTAGTGCACTAAACAGGGAATAGGAGTCAGATGTAGTGGACTATACAGGGAATAGGAGTCAGATGTAGTGCACTATACAGGGAATAGGAGTCAGATGTAGTGGACTATACAGGAATAGGAGTCAGATGTAGTGGACTATACAGGGAATAGGAGTCAGATGTAGTGGACTATACAGGGAATAGGAGTCAGATGTAGTTTACTAAACAGGGAATAGGAGTCAGAAGTAGTGGACTATACAGGGAATAGGAGTCAGAAGTAGTGGACTATACAGGGAATAGGAGTCAGAAGTAGTGGACTAGAAAGGGAATAGGAGTCGGATGTAGTGGACTAAACAGGGAATAGGAGTCGGATGTAGTGCACTATACAGGGAATAGGGAGTCAGAAGTAGTGCACTATACAGGGAATAGGAGTCAGAAGTAGTGCACTATACAGGGAATAGGAGTCAGAAGTAGTGGACTATACAGGGAATAGGAGTCAGATGTAGTGGACTATACAGGGAATAGGAGTCAGATGTAGTGGACTATACAGGGAATAGGAGTCAGATGTAGTGGACTATACAGGAATAGGAGTCAGATGTAGTGCACTATACAGGAATAGGAGTCAGATGTAGTGCACTATACAGGGATTAGGAGTCAGATGTAGTGCACTATACAGGGAATAGGAGTCAGATGTAGTGCACTAGAAAGGGAATAGGAGTCAGATGTAGTGGACTAAACAGGGAATAGTAGTGGACTAAACAGGGAATAGGAGTCAGATGTAGTGCACTATACAGGGAATAGGAGTCAGATGTAGTGCACTAGAAAGGAATAGGAGTCAGATGTAGTGCACTATACAGGAATAGGAGTCAGATGTAGTGCACTAAACAGGGAATAGGAGTCAGAAGTAGTGCACTATACAGGAATAGGAGTCAGATGTAGTGGACTATAGAGGGAATAGGAGTCAGATGTAGTGGACTATACAGGGAATAGGAGTCAGATGTAGTGCACTAGAAAGGAATAGGAGTCAGATGTAGTGCACTATACAGGGAATAGGAGTCAGATGTAGTGCACTAAACAGGAATAGGAGTCAGAAGTAGTGCACTATACAGGGAATAGGAGTCAGATGTAGTGGACTATAGAGGGAATAGGAGTCAAATGTAGTGCACTATACAGGGAATAGGAGTCAGATGTAGTGCACTAAACAGGGAATAGGAGTCAGATGTAGTGCACTATACAGGGAATAGGAGTCAGATGTAGTGGACTATACAGGGAATAGGAGTCAGATGTAGTGCACTATACAGGGAATAGGAGTCAGAAGTAGTGCACTATACAGGGAATAGGAGTCAGATGTAGTGGACTATACAGGGAATAGGAGTCAGATGTAGTGCACTAGAAAGGGAATAGGAGTCAGAAGTAGTGCACTATACAGGGAATAGGAGTCAGATGTAGTGCACTAAACAGGGAATAGGAGTCAGATGTAGTGGACTATACAGGGAATAGGAGTCAGAAGTAGTGGACTATACAGGGAATAGGAGTCAGATGTAGTGGACTAAACAGGGAATAGGAGTCAGAAGTAGTGGACTATACAGGGAATAGGAGTCAGATGTAGTGGACTATACAGGGAATAGGAGTCAGATGTAGTGGACTAAACAGGGAATAGGAGTCAGAAGTAGTGGACTATACAGGGAATAGGAGTCAGATGTAGTGCACTATACAGGGAATAGGAGTCAGAAGTAGTGGACTATACAGGGAATAGGAGTCAGATGTAGTGGACTATACAGGGAATAGGAGTCAGATGTAGTGCACTAGAAAGGGAATAGGAGTCAGATGTAGTGCACTAGAAAGGGAATAGGAGTCGGATGTAGTGGACTATACAGGGAATAGGAGTCAGATGTAGTGCACTATACAGGGAATAGGAGTCAGATGTAGTGCACTATACAGGGAATAGGAGTCAGATGTAGTGCACTATACAGGGAATAGGAGTCAGATGTAGTGCACTATACAGGGAATAGGAGTCAGATGTAGTGCACTATACAGGGAATAGGAGTCAGATGTAGTGCACTATACAGGGAATAGGAGTCAGATGTAGTGCACTAAACAGGGAATAGGAGTCAGATGTAGTGCACTATACAGGGAATAGGAGTCAGATGTAGTGCACTATACAGGGAATAGGAGTCAGATGTAGTGGACTATACAGGGAATAGGAGTCAGATGTAGTGCACTAAACAGGGAATAGGAGTCAGAAGTAGTGCACTAGAAAGGGAATAGGAGTCAGAAGTAGTGGTAGGGTGCCATTTGAGAAGCATCCTAAATGAATGTCCCCCTGTCATCCTGCAGGTAACCGTGTTGGTCGTAAGATGGAGGAACTGATCGCGGAGTTCAACCCGTCCAAGATCACCACCCACTCTGCCCTGCTAGACCTGGACAGACTACCGGAGTTTAACAAGTACACCACCTGTCTATCTGTCTCTGTGTGTCCATCTCTCCCCTCCCTGCTAGACCTGGACAGACTACCGGAGTTTAACAAGTACACTACCTGTCTGTCTGTCTCTGTGTCCATCTCTCCCTCCCTGCTAGACCTGGACAGACTACCGGAGTTTAACAAGTACACCACCTGTCTGTCTGTCTCTGTGTGTCCATCTCTCCATCTCTCCCTCCCTGCTAGACCTGGACAGACTACCGGAGTTTAACAAGTACACTACCTGTCTGTCTGTCTCTGTGTGTCCATCTCTCCATCTCTCCCCCCCTGCTAGACCTGGAGAGACTACCGGAGTTTAACAAGTACACCACCTGTCTATCTGTCTCTGTGTGTCCATCTCTCCATCTCTCCCCTCCCTGCTAGACCTGGACAGACTACCGGAGTTTAACAAGTACACCACCTGTCTGTCTGTCTCTGTGTCCATCTCTCCATCTCTCCCCTCCCTGCTAGACCTGGACAAACTACCGGAGTTTAACAAGTACACTACCTGTCTGTCTGTCTCTGTGTCCATCTCTCCCCCTCCCTGCTAGACCTGGACAGACTACCGGAGTTTAACAAGTACACTACCTGTCTATCTGTCTCTGTGTGTCCATCTCTCCCCTCCCTCCACGGGTTCTGTAGGCTGGCTGCCGTCAAACCTCAAGGTTGAGTTGAGTTGAAGGGTGGAAGCCATAGTAGGTTTGTCCCTGTTGCTCTGGGGTTCAGCCACCAGCGATTGTAGTCTGAGCACCAGTCTCTTCAGTTGACCTGCCACTCCTGGTCATCGCCATAGAGACTGGGTCTCTGGCGATCTCAACGTTCAGCACGCAGCTGCTTTACGGGCTGAGTTGCTCGTTGGTTGTTTGAAAATAACTTTCAAATTTTACATGACAACATGTGGAGCCTCAAATGTAATTCTAATTATATTACAAAAATCAAAAAAACAACATTTAGCTGTTAGCGAGGCAAGCTGTTGCTTATTTTGATTCTTAAAATCAAGGCCTAAGACGTTTTGTGGTTGGAATTACAGTACGTATTTACTCTGCGAAATGTAGACGAGAGCTTGCAACTTTTCACACTGTCAACACACTGGTTGCTTAGCAACCGGATAGCAACACTTTCAGTGGAGATTAAACAGTGGTAGTTCCAATAGTTGCCTAATCGTTGTGATTGGAGGATAGCTGCGAGGGTTATCGAACCAGGATCAACTCCTCTGTTCTCCTCAAACTCATTAATGATAGAATCTCTGGCACATGGTGTGGAGTACAGGGAGTGGAACGTTAGCTAAGAGACTGTTACCCTGGCAACAGGTATGTGCTGTTGCACTGTGTATTTCTGCCTGTATATTGTGTCTGCTGACCTGCCCCCATTCAGTCATGATAAATGACTCCAATAATCACCTTGTCATGATAATTGACTCCAATAATCACCTTGTCGTGATAAATGACTCCAATAATCGCCTAGTCATGATAAATGACTCCAATAATCGCCTAGTCATGATAAATGACTCAATAATCGCCTAGTCGTGATAAATGACTCCAATAATCGTCGAGTCGTGATAAATGACTCCAATAATCGCCGAGTTGTGATAAATGACTCCAATAATCGCCGAGTTGTGATAAATGACTCCAATAATCGCCTAGTCATGATAAATGACTCCAATAATCGCCTAGTCATGATAAATGACTCCAATAATCGCCTGGTCATGATAAATGACTCCAATAATCGCCTGGTCATGATAAATGACTCCAATAATCGCCTAGTCATGATAAATGACTCCAATAATCGCCTAGTCATGATAAATGACTCCAATAATCGCCTAGTCATGATAAATGACTCCAATAATCGCCTAGTCATGATAAATGACTCCAATAATCGCCGAGTCATGATCTTCAGTTTAGAATGCAGTTTGATTAATCAGATGGAGAGAAGGTGTGACCCCAATCAGACCCCTGGGTCCTGACTGGCATCGCCCACCCCTGGTGTAGCACATAATGGTCTAGGATCAGCTTTCTCAATTCTTCTCCTAACCACCCTCATCTTAACAACTCACTCTAGACCAGTCCTTAGTAATCTCAGTAGTAATCCTCTCTGGGTTCTCCCAGGATCCACCTGCAGCAGCGTATCGATGACGCGGCGCAACGCGATTGGCTGGTGAGGGATCTGCAGGTGCGGATCCAGGAAGTGTACGGGACACAGGTCCAGGATCAGGATGTTCTGCAACCAGATTACATCACACGGGTTCTACACCTGCGCAAGGTAACTAGGACCTCATCACAGGGGTTCTACACCTGCGCAAGGTAACTATGACCTCATCACAGGGTTCTACACCTGCGTGCAAGGTAACTATGACCTCATCACACGGGTTCTACACCTGCGCAAGGTAACTATGACCTCATCACACGGGTTCTACACCTGCGCAAGGTAACTATGACCTCATCACAGGGGTTCTACACCTGCGTGCAAGGTAACTATGACCTCATCACAGGGGTTCTACACCTGCGTGCAAGGTAACTATGACCTCATCACACGGGTTCTACACCTGCGCAAGGTAACTATGACCTCATCACAGGGTTCTACACCTGCGCAAGGTAACTATGACCTCATCACAGGGGTTCTACAGCTGCGTGCAAGGTAACTATGACCTCATCACACGGGTTCTACACCTGCGCAAGGTAACTATGACCTCATCACACGGGTTCTACACCTGCGCAAGGTAACTATGACCTCATCACAGGGGTTCTACACCTGCGCAAGGTAACTATGACCTCATCACACGGGTTCTACACCTGCGCAAGGTAACTATGACCTCATCACACGGGTTCTACACCTGCGTGCAAGGTAACTATGACCTCATCACACGGGTTCTACACCTGCGCAAGGTAACTATGACCTCATCACAGGGTTCTACACCTGCGCAAGGTAACTATGACCTCATCACACGGGTTCTACACCTGCGCAAGGTAACTATGACCTCATCACAGGGGTTCTACACCTGCGCAAGGTAACTATGACCTCATCACAGGGGTTCTACACCTGCGCAAGGTAACTATGACCTCATCACAGGGGTTCTACTCCTGCGTGCAAGGTGACTGGGTGTAACCAAGGTAACGGGGCATCAGCTGTTGTGTCGGTCTTCGCACCAGCTGAAAAACAATCCCTTCAACCCTCTGGCCTTCCGACTTTCCCAGTTTGAGAATATCACAGCCCAGTGCAGAATGTGGAGCCTGTCTTTCTGGAGGTCACCATCTCTCTCTCTCTCTCTCTTTCCATCTCACTCACATATCTTCTCTCTGTCTGAGCTGGTAGCTCCAGAGTATTCTTACCTTTGGGTTCAACCCTTCTCCTGTCTCTGTCTGCCTCTCTCTCAGGGTCATATCTCTGCTGTGTCTGACCTGGTGTCCTCAGAGTATTCCTACCTTTGGGTTCCACCATCCTCCTCTGTCTAATTCTCTCTCCTTTTCTCTCTCTGTCTCTCTCTCAGGGTCATATCTCCTCTGTGTCTGACCTGGTGTCCTCAGAGTATTCCTACCTTTGGGTTCGACCTTCTTTCTCTGACCAACAGATGACAGCGCTCAGCTCAGAGACACAACACATCGCTACTCTGGTCATACGGTACGTCCCGTAACTACTACAGACTAACAGGACTACTCTGGTTCGTACCATAACTACTACAGACTAACAGGACTACTCTGGTTCGTACCATAACTACTACAGACTAACAGGACTACTCTGGTTCATACCATAACTACTACAGACTAACAGGACTACTCTGGTTCATACCATAACTACTACAGACTAACAGGACGACTCTGGTTCATACCATAACTACTACAGACTAACAGGACTACTCTGGTTCATACCATAACTACTACAGACTAACAGGACTACTCTGGTTCATACCATAACTACTACAGACTAACGGGACTACTCTGGTTCATACCATAACTACTACAGACTAACAGGACGACTCTGGTCATCTGGTTCATACCATAACTACTACAGACTAACAGGACTACTCTGGTCATCTGGTTCATACCATAACTACTACAGACTAACAGGACGACTCTGGTTCATACCATAACTACTACAGACTAACAGGACGACTCTGGTTCATACCATAACTACTACAGACTAACAGGACTACTCTGGTTCATACCATAACTACTACAGACTAACAGGACTACTCTGGTTCATACCATAACTACTACAGACTAACAGGACGACTCTGGTCATCTGGTTCATACCATAACTACTACAGACTAACAGGACGACTCTGGTTCGTACCATAACTACTACAGACTAACAGGACGACTCTGGTTCATACCATAACTACTACAGACTAACAGGACGACTCTGGTTCATACCATAACTACTACAGACTAACAGGACAACTCTGGTTCATACCATAACTACTACAGACTAACAGGACTACTCTGGTTCATACCATAACTACTACAGACTAACAGGACTACTCTGGTCATCTGGTTCATACCATAACTACTACAGACTAACAGGACTACTCTGGTTCATACCATAACTACTACAGACTAACAGGACTACTCTGGTCATCTGGTTCATACCATAACTACTACAGACTAACAGGACTACTCTGGTTCATACCATAACTACTACAGACTAACAGGACTACTCTGGTCATCTGGTTCTGTACCATAACTACTACAGACTAACAGGACGGCTCTGGTTCATACCATAACTACTACAGACTAACAGGGCTACTCTGGTTCATACCATAACTACTACAGACTAACAGGACGACTCTGGTTCATACCATAACTACTACAGACTAACAGGACGACTCTGGTCATCTGGTTCATACCATAACTACTACAGACTAACAGGACGACTCTGGTTCATACCATAACTACTACAGACTAACAGGACGACTCTGGTTCATACCATAACTACTACAGACTAACAGGGCGACTCTGGTCATCTGGTTCATACCATAACTACTACAGACTAACAGGACGACTCTGGTTCATACCATAACTACTACAGACTAACAGGACGACTCTGGTTCATACCATAACTACTACAGACTAACAGGACTACTCTGGTCATCTGGTTCATACCATAACTACTACAGACTAACAGGACGACTCTGGTTCATACCATAACTACTACAGACTAACAGGACTACTCTGGTCATCTGGTTAGTACCATAACTACTACAGACTAACAGGACGACTCTGGTTCATACCATAACTACTACAGACTAACAGGACGACTCTGGTTCATACCATAACTACTACAGACTAACAGGACTACTCTGGTTCATACCATAACTACTACAGACTAACAGGACAACTCTGGTTCATACCATAACTACTACAGACTAACAGGACAACTCTGGTTCAAACCATAACTACTACAGACTAACAGGACTACTCTGGTTCATACCATAACTACTACAGACTGACAGGACGACTCTGGTTCATACCATAACTACTACAGACTAACAGGACTACTCTGGTCATCTGGTTCATACCATAACTACTACAGACTAACAGGACTACTCTGGTTCATACCATAACTACTACAGACTAACAGGACGACTCTGGTTCATACCATAACTACTACAGACTAACAGGACTACTCTGGTTCATACCATAACTACTACAGACTAACAGGACGACTCTGGTTCATACCATAACTACTACAGACTAACAGGACGACTCTGGTTCGTACCATAACTTCTACAGACTAACAGGACGACTCTGGTTCATACCATAACTACTACAGACTAACAGGACTACTCTGGTTCATACCATAACTACTACAGACTAACAGGACGACTCTGGTTCATACCATAACTACTACAGACTAACAGGACGACTCTGGTTCATACCATAACTACTACAGACTGACAGGACGACTCTGGTTCATACCATAACTACTACAGACTAACTGGACTACTCTGGTTCATACCATAACTACTACAGACTAACTGGACTACTCTGGTTCATACCATAACTACTACAGACTAACAGGACTACTCTGGTTCATACCATAACTACTACAGACTAACAGGACGACTCTGGTTCATACCATAACTACTACAGACTAACAGGACGACTCTGGTCATCTGGTTCATACCATAACTACTACAGACTAACAGGACGACTCTGGTCATCTGGTTCATACCATAACTACTACAGACTAACAGGACTACTCTGGTTCATACCATAACTACTACAGACTAACAGGACTACTCTGGTTCATACCATAACTACTACAGACTAACAGGACTACTCTGGTTCATACCATAACTACTACAGACTAACAGGACGACTCTGGTTCGTACCATAACTACTACAGACTAATAGGACGACTCTGGTCATCTGGTTCATACCATAACTACTACAGACTAACAGGACTACTCTGGTTCATACCATAACTACTATAGACTAACAGGACGACTCTGGTTCATACCATAACTACTACAGACTGACAGGACTACTCTGGTTCATACCATAACTACTACAGACTAACAGGACTACTCTGGTTCATACCATAACCACTACAGACTAACAGGACGACTCTGGTTCATACCATAACTACTACAGACTAACAGGACTACTCTGGTTCATACCATAACTACTACAGACTAACAGGACTACTCTGGTTCATACCATAACTACTACAGACTAACAGGACTACTCTGGTTCATACCATAACTACTACAGACTAACGGGACAACTCTGGTTCATACCATAACTACTACAGACTAACAGGACTACTCTGGTTCATACCATAACTACTACAGACTAACAGGACTACTCTGGTTCATACCATAACTACTACAGACTAACAGGACTACTCTGGTTCATACCATAACTACTACAGACTGACAGCACTACTCTGGTTCATACCATAACTACTACAGACTAACAGGACGACTCTGGTCATCTGGTTCATACCATAACTACTACAGACTAACAGGACTACTCTGGTTCATACCATAACTACTACAGACTGACAGCACTACTCTGGTTCATACCATAACTACTACAGACTAACAGGACGACTCTGGTCATCTGGTTCATACCATAACTACTACAGACTAACAGGACGACTCTGGTTCATACCATAACTACTACAGACTAACAGCACTACTCTGGTTCATACCATAACTACTACAGACTAACAGGACGACTCTGGTCATCTGGTTCGTACCATAACTACTACAGACTAACAGGACGACTCTGGTCATCTGGTTCATACCATAACTACTACAGACTAACAGGACTACTCTGGTTCATACCATAACTACTACAGACTAACAGGACTACTCTGGTTCATACCATAACTACTACAGACTAACAGGACTACTCTGGTTCGTACCATAACTACTACAGACTAACAGGACGACTCTGGTTCATACCATAACTACTACAGACTAACAGGACTACTCTGGTTCATACCATAACTACTACAGACTAACAGGACTACTCTGGTCATCTGGTTCATACCATAACTACTACAGACTAACAGGACTACTCTGGTTCATACCATAACTACTACAGACTAACAGGACTACTCTGGTCATCTGGTTCGTACCATAACTACTACAGACTAACAGGACGACTCTGGTTCATACCATAACTACTACAGACTAACAGGACTACTCTGGTCATCTGGTTCATACCATAACTACTACAGACTAACAGGACTACTCTGGTTCGTACCATAACTACTACAGACTAACAGGACTACTCTGGTCATCTGGTTCATACCATAACTACTACAGACTAACAGGACGACTCTGGTTCATACCATAACTACTACAGACTAACAGGACTACTCTGGTTCATACCATAACTACTACAGACTAACAGGACTACTCTGGTCATCTGGTTCATACCATAACTACTACAGACTAACAGGACGACTCTGGTTCATACCATAACTACTACAGACTAACAGGACGACTCTGGTTCATACCATAACTACTACAGACTAACATGACTACTCTGGTCATCTGGTTCATACCATAACTACTACAGACTGACAGGACTACTCTGGTTCATACCATAACTACTACAGACTAACAGGACGACTCTGGTTCATACCATAACTACTACAGACTAACAGGACGACTCTGGTTCATACCATAACTACTACAGACTAACAGGACGACTCTGGTCATCTGGTTCATACCATAACTACTACAGACTAACAGGACTACTCTGGTCATCTGGTTCATACCATAACTACTACAGACTAACAGGACTACTCTGGTTCGTACCATAACTACTACAGACTAACAGGACGACTCTGGTTCATACCATAACTACTACAGACTAACAGGACTACTCTGGTTCATACCATAACTACTACAGACTGACAGGACTACTCTGGTTCATACCATAACTACTACAGACTA
>NW_027009540.1:0-2500 GCF_036934945.1 Oncorhynchus masou masou | reverse complement strand
TACTGTTGTCCAGGGTCCTACAGTGCACTACTGTTGTCCAGGGTCCTACAGTGCACTACTGTTGTCCAGCGTCCTACAGTGCACTACTGTTGTCCAGGGTCCTACAGTGCACTACTGTTGTCCAGGGTCCTACAGTGCACTACTGTTGTCAGCGTCCTACAGTGCACTACTGTTGTCCAGGGTCCTACAGTGCACTACTGTTGTCCAGGGGCCTACAGTGCTACTGTTGTCCAGGGTCCTGCGGTACTTTTCTGTTGTCCAGGGTCCTACAGTGCACTACTATTCCAGGGTCTACAGTGCACTCTTTCCAGGGGCTAAATTGCACTACTGTCCCAGTATAGTGCACTACTACTGTCCCGGGGCCTATAGTGCACTACTGTTGTCAGGGTCCTACAGTGCACTACTGTCCAGGGTCTGTAATTTTCTACTGTTGTCCAGGGTCCTATAGTACTACTATTGTCAGGGTCTACAGTGCACTACTATTGTCCAGGGTCTACAGTACTACGTCAGGGCCTATAATTACTTTTTCTGTTGCATCCAGGGGCCTATAGTGCACCTGCACTGTTGTCCAGGGCCTATAATTTTACTACTGTTGTCAGAAATACAATTTTCTGTCCCAGGGTCACCACAGTGCACTACTGTTGTCCAGAAATGGTACTCTGTTGTCAGGGTCTATGCCGCAAAGCGTTTAGCGTTGTGCCACTGATGTGACCCTGGTTCATTATTCCCTAACTGGTTACCTATTCTAACACAGCAACACTGAGGACTGGTTATCTGATTCTAGCACTGAGGACTGGTTATACAATGATTCGAACACAACACTGAGGACTGGTTATCTGATTCTAACAGCAGCAACACTGAGGACTGGTTATCTAATTCTAACACAGCAACACTGGACTGGTTACCTGATTCTAACACAGCAACACTGAGGACTGGTTATCTGATTCCCACAGCAACACTGAGGACTGGTTATCTGATTCTAACACAGCAACACTGGGACATCTGATTTAGCACTGAGGACTGGTTATCTGATTCTAATAACACTGAGGACTGGTTACCTGATTCTAACACAGCAACACTGAGGACTGGTTACTGAAGTTCTAACACAGCAACACTGAGGACTGGTTATCTGATTCGAACACAGCAACACTGAGGACTGGTTATCTGATTCTAACACAGCAACACTGAGACTGGTTATCTGATTCTAACACTGAGGACTGGTTATCTGATTCTAACACAGCAACACTGAGGACTGGTTATCTAATTCTAACACAGCAACACTGAGGACTGGTTATCTGATTGAACACAGCACACTGAGGACTGGTATCTGATTCTAACACAGCAGCACTGAGGACTGGTTGGTTCTAACACAGCAGCACTGCTGGTTGTACTACAGTTCGAACACAGCAACACTGAGGACTGGTTATCTGATTCTAACACAGCAACACTGAGGACTGGGTTATCTGATTCTAGCACAGCAACACTGAGGACTGACTGATTCTAACACTGTTATCTGATTCTAACACTGAGGACTGGTTATCCTGATTCCGAACACAGCAACACTGAGGACTGGTTATCTGATTCTAACACAGCAACACTGAGGACTGGTTATCTGATTCTAACACAGCAACACTGAGGACTGGTTATCTGATTCTAACACAGCAACACTGAGGACTGGTTATCTGATTCTAACACAGCAACACTGAGGACTGGTTATCTGATTCTAACACTGAGGACTGGTTATCTGATTCTAACACAGCAACACTGAGGGACTGGTTATCTGATTCTACTTGGTTATCTGATTCTAACACAGCAACACTGAGGACTGGTTATCCTGATTCCTAACACAGCAACACTGAGGACTGGTTATCTGATTCTAACACAGCAACACTGAGGACTGGTTATCTGATTCCAACACAGCAACACTGAGGACTGGTTATCTGATTCTAGCACAGCAACACTGAGGACTGGTTATCTGATTCTAGCACAGCAACACTGAGGACTGGTTATCTGATTCTAGCACAGCAACACTGAGGACTGGTTATCTGATTCTAACACTGAGGACTGGTTATCTGATTCGAACACTGAGGACTGGTTATCTGATTCGAACACAGCAACACTGAGGACTGGTTATCTGATTCTAACACAGCAACACTGAGGACTGGTTATCTGATTCTAACAATATTCCTGGACTGCATATGATTTCAATCACACTGGACTTGTAAAGGACATTCAGTGGAGTTGAACTGGAAATGTTTGCAATAAAACAGCTTCTACTAATGATCTGTGCTCCTATGTCTTCAGTGGGAACTCTACATGTATTCAACATTAAATTGATTATGGTTGATTGTCCATTTTGGGGCGGCAGGGTAGCCTAGTGGTTAGAGTGTAGGGGCGGCAGGGTAGCCTAGTGGTTAGAGTGTAGAGGGGGCAGGGTAGCCTAGTGGTTAGAGTGTAGGGGCGGCAGGTAGCCTAGTGGTTAGAGTGTAGGGCGGCAGGG